>NW_026623690.1:192492-376819 GCF_030028575.1 Malurus melanocephalus | reverse complement strand
CATTCTGTGTTTAAAATAATCATGGTTTCAACCAAACAAAATCAGAAAACTGTATCAGCTCTGATTTTCTACCATCTCTCTTCATCTCTGGTCATGTAATAATTCTCATTCCCAAATGCAATTTGGAGCTTTAGCCATTAAAATGCAAGACTCACACTGGAACAATTTGCACATATCAATCAATAGCCCATATTTGTATTTTTGCCCTGCCAGGCCAAGGACAGACAGATCCTGTTGGATTGATGATAGTTACCACAATTTAGTCTGCAACCTGTCACGATTATCAGTATAGTTGCATTATATGAAGAGATACAAGTTGGATTTCCCATTGCAGCCTGATGTACAGCACCCCAGGTTAATCTTTGACTGAATCCTAAAGAGTCTGCGTCTCTTGCCTTTTCTCCACCTTGGTATTATTCCATGGAGATTGTTTTCCATTATTTCTTCCTCATGGGATGATTTCTCCTTTGATTTTCTTTCTGTTCCATTTCACTGAATTCTTTTATTCAGGACTKATGTTCCCTTCTAGTATTTTCACTGCTGAGTTTTCTGGACTACATTTCTTTCCCAAGAGAAAGAAGCTGAGATAGGAAGAACTGCCAGTCCAGGCAATACTGGTTTGGCACCTTTTCACACCTACAATCCTTATTATTTTATAAACTACATGACACCTCAGACTCTGCTAACCAGATGGAACCTGACTGCCCAAAGCTGCAAGGACACTCAAGGCTACAAATGAGTTGTGCACACCAAGGGAAGAAATTGCCTCTTCAATGCCAGGGCCAGCAACACTGGGACTTTTTTAATAAAAGGTGTTGTGCTAGGCCATAAAATCCAGTCCTAACATGGTTTCCAGCACAAAGGTCTGCTCACAAGTCCTGCCTGTTGTTTCTGGTCCCTTTTACTCTCCATAACAAATCTCTTCTCAAGTGGAGGATATGGAGAATGTCCTTTGTGTCCAGAGAAAAGCTGTACTGATACAACCTCACTGACTGTAGCAAGGGATTTCTTGTATTGTAACATAAAGACAAAAGAGAAAAAAGATGGGTTTTGTGTCTGGTTTCACATTATAACTCTAACTTCAGACTTAGTAGGAGTCTCAGTGAATACTTGCTGTAAAATGTGATCAACCTCTGCATTAATTCTGAGACAACTCTCTCCCTTGTGTCTTTTCATCTTCACTGATGAATGGACTGGTAAAATTTCCCAATTTTGTCTTGCATTGCATGTTTCAGCTAGCATGTGATATAYTTCAGTCCCACTGGGCAGTCTGAGGATTTGACAGCTTCCTAAACCGTGAAGGAAGGAAAAAAAACCAAGGTTTTCCACAACTTCTTTTGCAGTCCCTCAGCTCACCCTTGCCAGACACTGGGAGCAAAAGTGATGCTGTTCTTTTGGTGAGTCTATTGATACAAACAGTGAAAAATGAGGAAACATATCTCCAAAAAATGGTAGTGCTTTTGGAACATAACAGCAAAGTTTTCTTGACAGAGCAGAATGAAGACAACAGGACATGAGAGAGGAACTGTAAAGAGTATAACTCCGTCCCGAGAACTAGAACAGCAGTTTACCATTCCCAGCCAAACCTGCAGACCTTAGTGACCTCAGGACTGGCTCAGASTGTTTGCAGAGCTGTGACRGCCATTCTGTAAGACTGTTGGCAASCTGCAAACCAAACACAGGGCAGTGGTGGCAGGCATGGGTGCTGGCAGAATATATTACYTGAAAGGTGAGTTCTTCAACTGTCCCTGCTCCATTCCATTCTTTTCCATTATTTACTCTGCTTTTAACATTACAAGAACTAAACCTTCCAGGATAATGACCTGCCTTCAAGTTAAGTATTAATTAAGAAGAAGAATGAATGGAAGAAGCAAACAAGATACATAACAAGGGTTACTTCTTAAAAATATGAGGGCTGCTGGCCCATTCATTCTTAGGTCTAATGCTGTATAATTTATCCTTTTGTCCCTCATCCCTTTGCAAGATGATTCCCATGCTGTGTTTACAGACAAAAACAAGACAGCACTGCATCATTCAGTCTAGAATGACAAATTTCCAAGCATTCAACTTTAAAACTCCTCTTATGAAATGAAAATTTTGCCCTGAGTAAGTGCTATTTATTCCATAATGTTTGCTTAATTTTTTACCAAATGAAGAGGAATTCTGTAGTTCTGTTTAGGATATCAAATGCTCTGATTTTTCGTAATTAAGAGCTTTGTTTGTCAAATTCTTGATGTTTGCACAACACAGCAACTGAGAGAGCAGTGCTGTGTACGCATGGAGGATGTTCATAGGGAATGCAACTGCAGCCTGTTGGTGTTTGTWCAAGCTGTAGCTCTCAGCAAAACCTGGGGTTGTGTGTTGAGACATCACTGTATAACACACACTCATCCCAAAATTTCTTCTCTACTTGCATTGGGGAAATCTTTCATTCAAACAGTGACCTCAGAACTATAAACCCATTTCCTGCTTGACTTAACACTGTGGCTTTGTTAATCTGGTGTCTAGGATTAATCAATTTGCATGTGAAGCAGGAGTATTTTCATTATGGGACCTGGATGAAAAGTTTTGCCCATGATGTGAAAATGACCTTTCCACTAAAAAAAAACCACAAACAGATGTTTTTCAGTCTGCTCCCACTCTACAATCAGGAGAAAGGTTTACATACTTTGTATGAATCTTAGTTCTTTATGAGGAAATGGGTGGTTGATGCCTTTCTGTTTTATGCTGTTAGAAAAGTTCCTTAGCCTGAAGWTTTTTGTTTTAGCTTCTGCACCCAGAATTCCTGAATTAACACAATTTCCCTGCTAGTTTCTAACATAGAGAGAGTTGCACATGTGTATAAAGATGGGTTGGTTACAGTCAGCAAACAGCACAGGATGTTCCTGTTGGTTTTCTGGAAATGTGGTAAAAGTCTGCCTAAAACTTTTAAGTGTCTAATTAAAGGAAATTACTGTTCCCTCCTGCTACTATGCAAGAGATGTGGTGGAAAGTACAGTTGGTGACAGTCTCCCACGCATGTGTGACTGCCTTCAGAACTGTCCATAACAAAATTCTTGCTTTCTGTCATAGTTTTGAAGAATGCTTCATCTCTTCTAGATTCTGCTCTGCCAACCACCCTTTCCCAAAATTAAACAGCTTTGATCATTTTCTCCARCATTTCTTTGTGACTCTTGTCAGTGCTTATTGTGAAGACAGCATTCTAAAACAGAAGTCAAAGCTGATCAATCTAATCCACCCCATTTTTTCATGCTAAAAAAAAATCCTTTTTTCTTTTTGTGTATTTTTAACATGTAGTTTATAAACTTATTGGTGCACAGMTCTTCCATTTTTCATGGAAGACACATCTGTGGTGCAATAACTCAAAAAATTTGAGGGCTGGGCAGTCACCAACCATATGATATTCAACAAGGRAAAGTGACAGATTCTGCACCTGGGATGGGGCAAACTTGGATGTGCAGACTGGGGAATGAGAGGCTGAAGAGCAGGGCCATGGAAAGGGACCTGGGGGTGCTGATTGATGGCAAGAGGAACATGAGCCAGCAATGCCCTGRCAGCCAGGAGGGACATCCCTGTCCTGGGGACATCAGGGACGGCATCGCCAACTGGGCAAGGGAGGGGATTGTCCCCTATGCTCTGGGCTGGGGTGGTCCAGCCTCAGGTTCTGRGRCAGTTTTGGGCACCACAATTTAAGACATTAAACTATGAGAGAGTGTCCAAAGGAGAGTAGTAAAGATAGTGAAGGGCCTTGAGGGGAAGCCATGTGAGGAGCAGCCAAGGCCATTTGTTCTGTTCAACCTGGAGAAGAGGGGACTGAGGGGAGACCTCACAGCAATCTGCAACTGCCTCCTGAGGAGAAGAGAAGGGGCAGGCACTGATCTCTGCTCTATGGTGACAGTGGCAGGATCCAAGGGAATGTCCTGAAGTTGTGTCAGGGGAGGTTTSGGTTGGATATCAGGGAAAGGTTCTTCTCACAGAGRGTGGCTGGGCASTGGAACAGCTCCCCAGGGCAGTGGTCACAGCACCAKCCTGACAGAGCTCCAAAGTGTTTGGAAAATGCTCTCAGGCACTTGGTGTGACTTTTGRGGATGAATTTGGTGATTCTTGCAGGTCACTTCCAGCTCATTTCCAAGTGTGATTTTTTGATTTTTGAATAGCTAAAATTTACTAAATTTCTATTTTTATAGCTATGACTCAGTGAACAAGTTTTAACATTCCTCATCCTTCACTGGAGCATGAAAATTCTGATCCTGTTCTTTATCCAATGAAAACTTCACATGGTATGAATTTAATTTCCTTTGGTTAAAATAATAATAACAATTAGGATATAAGTAGCATCAGTTAAGCCTACCAAGATGTTAATGTAAGCAACCTGTCCTTTTTCCTTTGTTGTTGTGTTTAATTCCTTAACACTATGAAATGCATGCATTTCAGAGGGCTGATGCATAACACTGTTCTGCTTTACAGTTGAGGACTGAAAAGTGTTCATCAGGGACAGACATTTTGTGTCCCCAAGATGATACACAAAGTTTTTGCAGAAGAGAAAATCAAAACTGCCTTTACAGAGTCCAGGTTAGTATTAGAAATAGTGCAGTGTTTTYAATTTGGCATAAAAGTTCACTTTGCACTGGAGATTTTCCATTAAAAATTATTACCTGCTAAACTATTATAGAAGTTTCATTTCTTAGAGATGTCATTCTGAACTGATGTGTGAAAAGCAGTGCCACAGCCACAGTCCCACAGATATCCAGAATTTGCAGTAAAGACTTTCTGCTACAATTACTCTGCCAATTTTTTCACAGCATTATTTTGTAATAAAAATGCCCTTTCATAGATATATTTYAAAAAAAACACTGTTCTTTCATTTTTTTYCTTCCTTATTTTGCATTCCATCCTACATGTTATCTGAGATAGTAGAATAGATTCTAGAATAAAAATTTAAATCAATTATATAATTATAATTTTAATGTTAAATTGTTATATTTTGCAAATTTATTGTATTATAAAATGTGTATTGATATATTAAAATGTCAGCATAGCTGGAAAACACTGGAAAAACTGGAAAACACTTTGACTTTTTCTTCTCAGTGGAATCCCTATCTCCTTGTTTTCTGTTTCTGCAATCTACTGTTAGAACAATACTTTAAAGAGCTGTTTTTTTATCTCTGATAGACACTGATAAASCATCACTCTTCAGGAAATTATTGTTTAATAAGTTTGTCAGAAGGACAAGTGTGAGGAAATTTAATTAGTCAATGTACAATGTATTGATATTCAGTGGTGCAGAAATCACAGATCAGAGTTTTACCTTCACATACCAGAATTTAAGGCTGATGGTTCTGAAAACTATGATGTGGTTCTGTTCTACACTACATGGGAAAGATAATTTTTGTAAGTTTTTTTTTCATTTAATGTCTTTTTTGATAAACTCATTCTTCAACACTCTTCTCTTTTTTCATTAGTCAGTACACAAGTGAGTACTTGACTGAAACCTGAGTTACTTGAGCCGCTGCTGAAGTGGTTGGCACAGTTGTGCTACTTYGTGCATCGTGAGTGATCAGCGGCACTAACGGAGAATGGGTTGTCACAGGGGAGGAATTTGCTCAGTGATTGCCAGTTCTCTGGGTGTATTACACTAACTGCTGGCTTTTGCATTCCTGTGTAAAGTGAACCCTAATTAATCCAGCCGTGAAAGTCCTGCTTCATCTTCTGAAACTAGCTCATTATGAAAAATGTAAACAGCTCTCTCCAAGCACTCTGTGTGCATATTAATTTCTGCCCTAATGATGCTTATTGTCTGATTGACTTCACTTTGTCTGGCTTTTTACTATAAATGCACTATTTCCAGTTTTTGTTCCATCTTCATCTTTAGTGATTGGTGTTTCCTAATAACCTGCCTTAAAGTAAACCTTCATTTTAGTACTTTAACTAATTGGCATTTGTCTGGTACTCTCCAAAAAGACTGCTTCAATAGTGGTGTGGAGAGATCCTCCCATGGGCTTGCAGTACAGCAAGAATGTGGCAGCACCTCCCACATGTGGGAATCAACAGCCTCAGGGAAGACTCAGAGAGCAATTTATTTCTTCATTACTATATCTCCCTAGATTAAGTCATCTTTCTAAAGAAATCATGCCTGGGAAGCAACTTTAATGGAATCAATACCAAATTGTCCTTGGTGCTTCCAAACCCCTTGAGGATGTAGAAGCCATGTAGAGATTTAAAACCCTCAGGAAGGGTGGGGGCTTTTTCCCCTTTGGCCTGTGAAGCYCTGAGAACACAAGAAATTTATCAGTGCAAGTCAGGAGACCCCATGCTCGGGTACACATTTGCTGGATTTCCTTTCTACCTTGTGCTCTCCTTTCTATTGCACAGTCATGTCAAATACAGTTCCTGAAAGAAAGGCATCAGAACCAGTACATCCTCTGTTTCCAAAGGAGTAGGTCAATTGTTTTGACTCTTTCATTAATTCTGTGTTTATTCAGGAAAAATTCAGTGAAAGAACAAGGATGCTGGAGAAAATAAATGTAGGTGGGAGAAGGGAAGAGGAAGCACAAGGGGAAGCAGTCCCCAGTTCTAGCATGAGCACTTGCCAAGGCTTTCATTTCGAGCCAATCCACTTGCCTTTTCCACTTCCAAGGGTGGAAGCTCCTTTCATTTTCCTTCTCTGTCACCCACCTCTTCTAGATCTTGTTTGTCCCCAAAATATGAAGGACCTTGATTCAGAGTGTTGCCAAGWATGTGCTGCATTATAGATCATTTTGATCTTCATTTAGCTATCCCTCGTTAGAGGAACATGTTTTGTTTAAGTAGAAACAARGTTATTCATAAGTAATTCAGCGCCACTTAGAGAAAAATCAATTGTGGGAACATTAAATTTTCATTAAACACGTTAAATAAAACCTGACAGTCAGATGGTCTCCAGTCACATGTGTTTTACTGCAGTATTACTGTAGCAGATTGAACGCAGGATTAGGTGGCAAAGAACACTTTGCGTGGTTGAAGATAAAGGATAAAAATGGGSTATTTTTCCATTAGCATCCACTCTRTAGGGATCCTCAATTACTTACAGGACCATCTGCACTTCTGGAGATACTGTAAGTTTGAAGAGAGTSGTGTGTGCAAGATGAGCAGGTTGGAGATGTCTGGGCAAAGAAGAATCAGACACACTTGTTTTTGTGGGAATATGATACATTTTGTAGCTCCTCTAGGCCTGGAACATCACACACCACAACTGCTTGTGCTTCATTCTCTCTAACCCTCACCTGTATCTGATGATTTTGACATGACTTCCATGTCTTTCTGTCCCATAACATTGATCCCATATCCCTCAACACAGACATTTCTGTTCTCATCCCCAACCTCTTTCTCATCTTCACACCAGTGTTTTATCCCCACCTCTCCCACTTGCTACTGTTCCAAATCTCTTAACACACCCATCATCCAGGTCTCAGTCCACACTTCCCTCACAGCTGCTGCACACTTCAGTCCTGTGAGAGAGCCATCCTCAGCCCACCCTTACCTGCACCCTGACCCTGCTCCTGCAATCTGACTGTGCCCTCTCTTGCTCTCCTCCCAGCCTCTTCCTCCCTCTCATGCAAGTGCCCTTTCTTCCTCCTTCCTTCTGCTACTCCTTTCATTTCAGCCTGAATTTCAGGCTTCTCCTCCCCACTTCACGCCCCAATCCCTTTCTCTGCTATTCTKGGTCTCCAGCTGAACCAAGTCTTTTATTTTTGCCAAAAGCAAGCTGCAGATAATCCCTTCTGATAGGAAGTTATGATGAATCTGCTGCTGGTTGCACATCCCTTGGCTGTAGCAGGGGGTAATAAAACTTCTCCCCAGCCTATAGCATAGAGGGCTGTGACAAATATTCACACCAATAAAGTCTTTTAAATGGAGCTTTATGGGTGGAGAACCACCATCATTCATCTTGTGCTGACTGATGATTATGGCATTCCCAGATTCTCACAGCTGGCCTTTCCAAGTTTAGCACATAGCAACAGCACAGCATGATCCTATTAATTTGAGTGCAAGGTTTACCTCAGCTCTTTCTGGTGATGTTTCATTTCTGTTTATCACGAATAACTGACTGCTGCTGAGAATGGGATGTACATGTGTGACACATCTTTCTCTGCTTCCCCTGATAAGTCAGTGTGTAGCAGTCAGTCGGGCACCGGTATGAGAGGAACCTGAATTTTATTTTACAGTTGCTGCCTGACTCTTTTGTTCTGATACATCTGTATAAGCATAGAAAATTATACTGTAGAAGTACAGAAAATCTGATTAGATATATGACTGCTTTTTCTGGTGTCAMAGATAACTAGAGCAAGGCAGCTATACCATATGATAGCATTTTTGCCTGTTCCAGCCTTTGGAAGGCATCAGCTACTGCTCTTCAGAACAATTCTGTGCTGAAGTTTGTTCTTGGATTCTCTACAGAGATAAGAAATGCAYGTTGTGCTGTTAGCACCTTGAGAGACGCTTCTGCCTGGATAGTGTCTGGAAAACATATTTGATCATCATCTTGATCCACCAAAATTAAAGAGTCAATCCTAGTCTTACACAAAAGACTTCCACTGGCTTATACAGAGATGTGGTAAATGCATCTCTTTGTTTCAAAATTCTGAGTATTTCACACCACTATCACGTTAAAATAAAGATGGCAAAATGAAAAAACAGGTTAGATTCGCTGAGAAGTCATCTGCAATTAAATACAAAAAACTGTGGTTTTTTTTGTAAAAAAACTTTGAAATACAAAAAACTGTGGTTCAAACACAACAACTGTGCAATAAAAGATGTTGGTCATTGTATTTACCAAGGTTTCACCTTTAAATAATATTAAAGTAATTTTTAAAAGAATGATCTCTTGCACTGATAGTTAAAAATTTTATGAAACAAAAAAAATTTATTTGTATGTGAATATTGGCATATTATCAAGATAAGCAGTCCAAAGAATTCAAACTAGATTATTGTCCTTCCGATGGTGCTTACATCACCTACCAGGATGCTTTTCTCAGAGAAATTCTGAGTCCTGGTGAATGGTACATATTTTCCATGCATTTCTAAGATGTTCCAAGTGTTCTAAGAATTAACTGTTCCCAGTGAGCAACCAACCTTTGAGTTTCACAGGATCACTACATGTTGGCAAATAGCTGAAACCTCAGTGTAAGGTATTGCACTCAAAACCCTTTTCCCAACGACTGCCCAGGGATTTGGGAGACTGTGGACTCATGTCCTTTGCTTACTAAACACACTTTCAGCTGACCAACTGAGTAATATTAATATTAATAATAATACATTATTGGTAAGAAAGATTGCTTTTACACATTGAAAATAACTATTTTATGCATTCACTAGTTTAAACAGAATTTTCAATTTGAGAATATGCTACTTTGGCTCCTAGCGCGTTTTAATGCTGACCTCCCCGGAGAGTTTCTAAATAGTTGCATGATTGGCAATTTAGGAAAGCAACAGAATTTCTGGCATCCTAGAGGCAATAAAGATGTCACTGCAAGTTCAATCATTACTACTTAAAAAAATGTTGCCAACTTTTGATGGATGACATTTCAGAGCATGGGGTCATGTCACTTTAATTTGTTTTTAAGAGTAAAGAAAGGGGGACTTTATTTGTGTCCTCTTTTTGCTTTTGCTTAACAAAAAGCTTCTGGTCACAAGCCCTAGTTTTCAGCATATATCTCTTTGTCTTAGTTAAGTCACGCATAGATAAAAGATAACTTCTTGCTTGTATCCAAAAAAGTGATTTAGTGCATGCAGACCTCAGCAGAGAAGAACATCTCATGAGAGGAGAGAACAGCAGCACTCTTGAGTGCCCTCCAATCAGCAGAGCCTTGTAAGGGTGTCACTTTATCTGCCACAATAGATTTGTTTACAACAGATAAACACACAAATAGATTAGTTTACGATAAACCAGGGCTGCTTTTTCCTGTGTGATGAGAGAAACAGAGGTGCATTGCATCCATCTTCTGTTAACAGCCCACAACTGCTATTAGTCAAGCCTTCTGAATATTTTCTTTTTCAATGTGCTTGACAAGTTTTTACAAGATTCTTAATGAAGAAAAGCATTTTATTGCATTTCTTTGGGCAGAAAGTAAAAAGTAGGTGAAGGCTGTGAGATGTAGCTTATTGTGGAAAATTTACTATTCCACTTTCAAAGATGTACATCTTTGCTTGTTTYGGATCGCTAGAGGTTGTTTTGGTAATAAGAACGCTGGAGGTTTGTTTGCTAAGACTAGACAGGCATAAAGAGGGACATTTTAGACTGCTGCACCACGTGAAATAACTTCATTGGGGCTTACAAAGCCAAACAAGAGAACAGCTGAACACAGGACATTATTTTAGAATACAYAAGATATGCTAGAGTAAATATGTCTCTGCAATGCTACAGCATCAAATAAAAGTATAGCAATGTTTCTTCAGATTTATTTGTAATYTGAGTATATCCCAACCCACAAAATCAAATATAGTACCTAGATATTTTGAACTATGCCTTTTGGCAATAGCTCTAACTTAAGTACAATTGAAATGGGATTTTATTTGCTTCTTGCTGAAATCTGAATCATTTTAAGCTTTAGAGTGAGAGATATGCTCAAACAATATCAGTGGTATAAATTCTGTGTTACCTTTAGTTTATATTTACCACATAATAGTTACAACAAACACAAATCCTTGGAAATGCAAAGCTGTGGGAGCTGGAGATGCAAAGCTGTGGGAGCTGGAGACTAATCTTTCACATTAAAGACCACTCCCACAGAAAGAAAATAATTACCACCAGCCTCATATTTATATATAGTGAGGGTGAGGATGTTTCCAAGCTTGTGTGAAGTATATTGTGGAATTTKGCTCCAAATTTTAACAGTTTAGGCACAATGGAGCCCCATATGAACAGTAYCAGTAACTCAGGATAGTAGAGGATTTGAATTTAGTCTATTACTTTGTATTTCCTTCTCATGTGGATTTATAGTTTGTTCTTACCATATGTTTCCATTGGATTCATTGCAAACAGCTTTAATTTTTATATTAAATTGCTATAAATTTCTGAATTTATGAAAATTAGGCTAAGCTTTAGAGAGGTGGGCCATATTTAAGAGTTAAAAATTTCTTACAATGGCCATTAAAAAAATTGATACCCCAAGTTAAAAAATCCATTGTAGAAGTTAAGACTTGCACTAATACAGAAAAGTGCAAACATGTTTTGTTCTGTTGCTTATTATTATGTGTAGTTGATATGACATTATCAACTTATTATTATTATTATTATCAGCTTATTATTATGTGTAGTTGATATGAATATATCTGTCATGTCAGATCTCACACCAGCAACACTTTGTATTTATGGCGCAGATTTATGGGACTTTTTTCATGTCATACTTTTGTGAAGCCCTAAAWGGTTGGAATTTAAGCTCCAGTGTTCCAGAAGTGACTTTGTCATCTTCGGAGATTTCCAAATTGGAAAGGTTGTCATGAGAAGGTTGGAGGGTGGAATAAAAARTGGTGTTCTTGGGCCTTCTGGTTCYRTTTGCTTTCCTTYATGCTGTTCTGGTTAAGTTTCATATTTTATTTTTCATTTGAAGATATCTGAGAATAAGGTTGACTTCTTGGGATGAGAACTCAACAGGGTAGTTTTGTGATTATTTTTATTGTAACCATGGAAGATGGACTGTGTAACCATGGAAGATGGACTGCTGGGATCTGGGCCCTGCAGGCTTTAAAATCCATCTCTTTTCTTGCCCAAAAAACTACCATTACTATTTATTCTGACCTGCCCAATTGAAGTAAAGATGCTCTGGAAAATTCAGAAAGCACYGTTAAAAGGAAAGGAAACCTACATSYKGSMRRWWARGKWRKTYYKRRGGRRKTKKKGGSYTKRWTTYYTTTTTTTTTTCCAGTGCTATTATCACTTTGGTAAAAACCTCTGTCCGTTAAACAGATTATGTTCCTCAGTCTTTGGAGTCCTGTGTATCTCCTCTCYTTTGGTGAAGATTCTTATCTATACTTTTTTCTTCAGCTGCCTTTTSTACAGCAGTCATGATGAGGTCTGACTGTCAATATGTGACAGAGTGAGCCTGAAAGTATGGCTATCCCTTCACACTTCTGCACCCCAAGGAAGAGCAGAGGCATCCAGAGCCCATAACTCGGCTGTAGGTCCCAAACAAAACATGGAGATGTTGAGGGAACTTTGAGATCAAGAGACCAAATGTAGTTAATACCACTGATCATTCTTTTTATGCCACAATGCTCCTGAGTATTTTGGGCATTTTGGAGATGTGATTTGTTTTTTCCTATATGTCAATTCCTATTTAGTAGCTCAGACCAAACAGAAACTGGATAGCCARAAGAAAACATTTTTGAGGAGTGAAACACTGTCAAAACAATATTTTTTTAATTGCACTAGATTATAAAGTGCAATTACTGGCAATTTCTCACATTCCCTCATTTGCCCCGTGTTTTTCCTTGCATTGGAAAGCACTGTTCTGRCATTACAGGCTGGTTTTAATGCACAAAAATCTTTCTAATAAATTTCAGTCTTGTTTCAGATATTGCCACTGTGCTGGAACTGCTCTTGTGAGAGTTTGTAATGAGGATCTGTTGCTTCAAGCTAACTGAAAAGCTCCTTCTTTCATTGCCTTGATTTATCAGCAGCCTTTGATACAGYTGACGATGAGGCCCTATTACATTGCCTTCAGCACCTCCTGGGTTTTCCAGGCTCCACGCTGGCCTGTTTCACATCTTATTTAATGGAGCCCTGTCTCTAAAGTTATATACTGCACCTCTCTTGTCATACTGATGCCTAAAGCTGGGTTGTGCAATTGGATTTTGATGGTACAATTTGCCATGACAGCAYGGCAGTATAGTAAAATTCTGACTTTTGTTTGTTAATTTTTTTATATATAACACACACCAGGTGTGCAAGGGTGATAATCATTTGAGAAATTATGCAGCTGCTTGTTTATGGATCKGTATGATAATGTGATCTCTAGCAATACTTGACACTTCCATGCAACTGACTTGGGTTCTAGGACCATATGGTGTTAAAACTCACAGGTCTTGTGTTGAGAAAAAGCTGTTTTAGAGCAATTTTAAAAGGTTGATGATATTACTACAAGGGTTTGTTTTTTTTTTTTTTCTTCTCATTACCATGCCTTGAAAGAAAGGTGTTCTTCCTGTTAACAAGCAGTGTCTGTTACATACAGACTTTTTCTATTTGCATCATTCACTGATTTTAGTGTGGAGCCAGTTACTTGGTAACAGAGCTTGGACATCAGAAAGGTAAATGTGGAAAACATCACAAGGAGAAAGTTTGCTCTCTGTCTCTGCTTCTTACATTCATAGGCCAGAGACACCTTTATTTCTGCTCTGGATTTCCTGCTATTCACCCCTTTCATGCTGTCCTGTGCAGGAGAGCAGATATATCTTCTCTCTGCTGCAGGTTTTTTTCCAAAATGACCAAAAAATACATGTGGAATCATCCTCATACTTCATATGGAAATTTCTCTGGTGTGTGAATAGCCCTCATTTGTAATGCCAGCTTCAGACCTTCTTTACATGKTTTTTTGGTTTGTTTTTCTTTTTTTTTTTCTTTCCCATATAAAGTCTAATTCTAACCTAAAGGCGTGTTATGCCCAAGAAGAGAGATGCCTACTTGTAGCAATATTATAAAATTTCCTACTGCATGTTTTCTGATGGATTCCTACAATTTTTCTTTGCTGGCTTAAAAGCCAGTGTTTGTAGTGGTGGAAAGCTGCTTCCAGTGGACCARCACTTGTGCCTGCACTGCTGAATAAAAGTGCCAGCCAATAACCTTGATCTCTAGGTCCCAGACCACTTCCTGCTCAAGTGTTAGCTTTTCTGAGCTGGAGCTTAGCTGCCCACCCCTAAGCAGTCGGGAGGACTGCATGCACAGGGGATGCTGGGCTCTGAAGGGATGGACACAGGGCCAGGTGRTTTAGACCCAGCCACCCAGTGCCAGCCAGCCTCAAGGCCAGAGCATGGTGATCATTTGTGTTTTGCTCATTTTAGACACAAGTAAAGAATCTGCGTCTTATTGAAAAAAAAGCCTGAGGTGACAGCTGGTAGCTGCTACCAGAGAAAGCATAAGGCAGTTTATGGTTAATAATGGGAAAGTTGCYGAGTCAGACACGTCTCCGTTAAAAAAAAGAAAAAAATAAAAAAGAGCAGATTAGGGTGTATTTCTGCATCACTGGCAATTGTACTTGGTTTTCTCTGAGCTGGAGGAGGTGCAAACAAATGACACATACCAGCTTTTCTGTAATGACCTTTGCATCCCTGTGGGCAGAGCTTCCACCCTCACTCCTCACCTTCAGCTGGGCWAACTAAGCAATTGCTCAGGTTATTGCAAATTAGCCAAGATTTCTGTTTCTTTGGGATCTTTCTTACATCAGCCTGACCTTCAGCTTGCTAGGACATTATCAACATCAGGTTTTTTTCCATATTAGAGATGCGCTTACAGGATGAAATTCAGTGAGATTTGTTAAGGTATGTAGCTCCAATGTTTTGGTTCAGCCTCATTTCTGCTGCATTATACATTGCACTTTCCATTAGGTGAAGTGTAATTTAAAAATGTGGGAAGAAGCCCCCTTTTGAAAGCRCTTGCTATCATCTTTGCATGGCCTTCACTTCCAAATGCAGCAAAGTAAGGCAATGTGGAATCCATTCATTAAATGACACATTAAGCAGCCAATGCCTTTTTTCTATATTGCCTGCAATAAAATATATTCAAAGCACTTCATATTTCATTAAAATTATCAGTGAAATGATTTTCATCTAATGTTATTTCTGCTTTTAATAAAAAGGCCCTGCAAAATGAATAACTGAACATTTTTCCTTCCTTTCTTTCTCTTTTTACAATTATGATATTGAAAATATCCCACAAGTGAGGGAATGACCCATAAATTGAGTTATGAAGGTCATATTCTCTGAAGAGCAGATRTTTTCCATATATCTTTAAAGGCACAATCATTGGGTATAAGCTGGTTTCATTCACAAGGAGTCTTAAGCTGTGTTCTGAGCATGATATGACTGTTTACAGCAGACCATGCTGACTTTGAAGTGCATGTTTCAAATACCTGCATGCACTCAATTATTGTTCTTTCTGCATGCACTGTGGCCATTTAACATTGTAACAATAGGTTTTGCYAAAATTGTCAAGTTTAAAGCAGTCTTGAAAGCTTTTTTTTAAAGTCAGAGCTGTGRCAATTAGATTATTTCACTGTGATGCTGTTCATTGTTTACTGATTAGAGAACTCTGAAATCAGAGAAATTATTAAATCTGAAATGGTCATAAAGTAAAAAAAAAAATAAGTCACAGGCAGAATAATTGTATTTCTTTTGATCTTARGCTTATTGTGAATACAGATAAATGTAAGCTTTGCTCCAGGTATCTCAGATGGTTGTCAGATGCCCTGGAAAGCTTA
This sequence comes from Malurus melanocephalus, assembly GCF_030028575.1. Classification (NCBI taxonomy): domain Eukaryota; kingdom Metazoa; phylum Chordata; class Aves; order Passeriformes; family Maluridae; genus Malurus; species Malurus melanocephalus. Next base: position 361,370 of record NW_026623690.1, on the reverse strand, counting down.
AAAGTAGRAGTGTAGCTCACCCAGGATTTATAAAGAATAACAAATTATGCAGTTAGTCGAAATAATCTGTATCTCTAAAAATAAAGATAATTCATATAACTGTGTTTAAATTATACAACAACTAAAAAACAATGGTTTCCATTTAAGCAGTTAAAAGATTTTTTTTGGTTACAAAAGAGGTACTCTGGAGTTTCTTTAGCTTTCAAAAGGCTAGTTAGTTGTGATTCTCTCTAATTTTGACTGCTAATATAATAAGAACAGGTCATATCATAGAAAGAAAATTATGAGAAACTGTTTGCCCTGAAGCAGATCAACAAGGATTAATATAAAGCACGCAGGTTTATCACATAATAATATGCTATTTTTTAACCACTTTAATATGATGTGTAATTATAAGTATCCCATCTGCAGAATTAGGAAAGAATACTGAGATAAAGAGAGAAAAGAAATTAAAGTTGGGTTAAGGAATTAAAAAAGAAGCAGCAAAGAACAGGCAATTATTTCTTTGCACTACAATTTGGAAAGTCACAGCTATATTCCATTCCACGTTCCTGTGAAGAAAAGCAGACAATGAAGTACAAAACTGAAGTAGTACAGAGTAATTCATGCACTGGAAAAAATAATACAATGAGATAAATTATTTGTTGGCTTCTTCTTTTAATGACCAGAATCTAAATTGTGTGTCTTCAATGGTCTYCCTGAGCTAAAAGGTGATCCTCTCCAGGTGTTAGGATTTAGAACACCAGTGCCCCATAGTCTGTGAGGATGATGAGCCCCACACTTAAGCTGCCTGGTTTGTTCTGTTTGAATGCTGTTTATCAGATTTTTTCTCAGGCCACCTTAATTCCTTTCTCTTAGATCAGCCTGCTTAGCTTCTGCACCTCACATGCTGCAGGTGTCCCCTTAGAGATACCAGGGCTCCAGCCTCATCAGTGCCCTGCCGAGACCTTTATCAGCTGCAGGCAGAGAGTTTTCTGATTGGATTAAAGATTGATTGTGCACTAATCACACCATCTAGACAGGCAAACAGGCAGCTTGTGGTCAAYGGAATCTTGTAATCAGTGCTGGGATAATAACATGCATACAGCTGGGATTGTTGAACAGCAGGTTTCAACCAACAACCTCCATATTCGAAAAAAAGAAAAAAAAAAAGGACCATTTACATCTTAGACACCTTTGAGAAGAAATGGATAGTCAATTTGCCAGCGGGAACATTAGTCAAAAATATTTCCCAAACCATTAAAACTGCTATTCTAATAGCGTAAGTGCCTTCATTTCCAAAAGCTGTCTGTAAAGGTCTTCGCAGAAGTCCACAAAAATAGCAGCAGCCCACTGGCTGCACATTTTTAACAGCCTCAGAGGTGTTAGAAATTTGCCAGTCTCCAACTATATCAGCCAAACACAACAATGAAGTTTTACTTACCTTGGATCAACTTGATCTTCACTTTTGAGAGCAGCAAATCTGCTTGAGGTGAACTTGCCCCCAATGCCTCAGCCCATTGTGGATGTAGCCCTGGTGTAAGTGCAGAGGTGAGATAAACAGAACCACAGAGCAGATTGTCTCTGGGGTTGATTTAAGCAGACATGTGTTCATATGCCTCTGGAAAAGAAATCACCACACACGTAAACACATCCCTCCAGAAAATAGATGGTTCTGGCAGCTCACTGTGTGAGCATGGGGACACTGATGGATGAATAGCCACYGGAATTGTCACTTTATGCCATTAAAATCAGAGGTCTAAACATGTTTTGACACTACTGACTGCTACTTCTTGCACAGATGTTCTATTTTGGAGGATAAAGACCTCCTTGCTTTTTGAGGGGGCAGGGCTGAGAATGAAAGAATCACCTAGTTCCTGACTGGATTTTTCACAGAACAGGTATTCAACAAACATGAGAATTAAGAGGCACTTTTTGAAGAAACTGCCATGCTTACATATATTTTGCAAATGTGCTGATAAACAAAACAAAAGAAAACCAAATAAAACTCTTTTTTTTCTCTCAAAGATCAGAAAAAGTACATCTTCTTCAAGGATTCTGGCAGCATTAACCAATACACAGGCTCAAACATATGAGATGTTTTAAGATTTTGTCAGCAAACAGCAATGGGGACATGGGCAACTGAATGGCATTTCTAGGGATTACTTTTATCTTTCAACTGTGGTGTGTTAAAGAGTCATGCCTAAAATTACGTGCATTAGAAAACACCAGCTAGAACTGTCAAGATTTGCCCCTGCTTCAAAGCCAAACAGAACTGCATGCRGAAAAAAATTATAACAATCGATTGCACAGTGTTTTCTTATCTGCATATTTAGGAGTATCATCTGATTTTTCAAGAAATTGTACAAGAAGTTTGGATGGGAGGCTGTGAAACCACACCAAATATCACTATAATACAGTGGGATAGAAGATGATGTGTGAGAACATTCACACTTTCAGTGTGGAGCGGTAAAATATATTTGAGCATTTTCTTTAACGTGTAAACATGTGCAGATAATGATTATCTTGTGCTCTCAGTTTGCAAGCTATAATTACAATATCTGAAGAAAGGCAACAGTGAATAGAATTCTAATCACAGAGGGTGGCTGCTACCTAGCAGAAATTCAAGCAATATTTATTTAATTTTTTAAATTATTTAATTTTTAAAATTTCCTTAAAATTTTACAATATGAATAAAATTCAGAGTTAAGGGATACTCTGTTTTCAGTTTCTCATTATGGAGTAGAAAGTTTTTTTTTAAATTTGTCAGAAACCTTTAACATTTAGATTTAACTAAAGAAGCATTGATTTTTCTTTTGTTTTACACCTTCTTTTTCTAGTCAGTGAACTAAATGGATTTTTCTAAAATTAAAGATAAAGGAAAGAAAANCCAAAACAAACTTTTAAAAAGTGTCAAACAAACAAAAAATTTCACCACCACCAATCCATCCTGTGGGCTTAAGTAATTCTTTTGAATGAAAAAATTGAAAATTGTGGACCTCAGGCTTGACAGTAGATTTTGTCATTATCAGATTTTCTCTGGTACATGAATACTGCATGCAGTGCCATCATCATTTAAAGACTCAGGATTTTACTTTCTCTAGGTAATGATGGGTGAATTASCCAAAGTTTGCAAATCTTAAAAATCTTAACTGGTCTCTCAGTATCTACATGTAAACACTGTCTCTAAAATTTTCCATTTTCTCTTCACTTAGAGTATTGATGAACAGCTACAAACATCCTCTTTGCTGTGCAGAATAACTTCTGAAGTAGAATACTTTACATTTTATTTTACAAGGGTAAATGTTCCTGACCAGGGGGAGCCCTCTTTCCATCTTGATGRACAAGTGGGCAAACTGGTTAAAGTATAGCTGCTACATCAGCTATTCCTGAGAGTGGACTGTGTCTTTGTGTTATCAAATGCAACTTCATGAACTGTTGATTAAATCACATAATTGGTGTATTGCAACCTACAGTATTTCCATATTTGTACCGTGACTGTGGGAAACCTGTAGTTTTTATGATGTCTGTCCAGTGGAAGTGCAAGTTTTGGATCAGTACCTCTTTTCTTCCCTCCACTTTTTYTGCTTACTGAAGGAGAGTTGGATTAGACAACCATTAAGGTCCATTCCAACCCCAAACTTTCCATGACTTATGATTCCTTCCAAAATGGGAGGGAAGACTGTCTCGCTGAAATACAAAATTTGTGTCATTCAGTTCCCTGTAGGGAGCTCTACAAGGGAGAATACGACTTCCACTGGAGCAAAAGGCAGCAACAAATGACATTSTCCTCCTCCCACATGGTCTCCCAGGTATGTGAGGATCAGGGCTTCCTTCCCCAGGACCACRGAGACAAAGGCAGAGAATGTAGTGAGGAGATGACAGAGCACCAAGAGATTTGTGCAGAAAAGGATGCAGAAGAGGATGGCAGAAAAAGCACATCCTCCACTTCATGAATGATGGCATAACAGAGGAATACTGAGAACTGAAAATCCAGGAATTACCAGTGACATTAAATCCATGCTGAAACATTTAATGTCATGCATGGTTACTCTATAGAAGGGAACATATCTTATCAAARCATCTGGAAAAGCAACAGCTTATAATTTCACTTCTTATTTTATTTTTACTTTTGGGGGRAAAAAAAGGTCCTTGGCAGTGGTTTCACATCTGGAAGTAATCTTCAAAGTGAAAAGAGGCATTGATTTTGAAAATTAAACTAATGCATTTTTCCTTTGGCATCTAGAAAAACCTGCATAAATTTGTTCATATTCTGATTATCTCATCCACCTTTGTCTCCCCCAAATTAACTATTCTTATATCATTCTATTCTCTTAAATCCCAAATCCAAGCTTGAAATTAAATTAAAATTATTCATCCTCCTTGTGATTCAAATACTGTCAGTACAACTATTGCAGACATTAATAAAATCAATGAAAATCAAACTTGTCCAGTTTGCCTTCTACCCAAAAGCCRTAAATAGGCATCACCTTCCAAATATCTCTAAATAAGGACAATTTCACTCTAAATTCTCTAATAGCATACATACATCCAATGTTTGCCCATCTTGCTCATACCGATATTAAGTGCTAATCAATCCCTTTGGACAATTTCAAAAAAATCTAAGGAAATTCTGTATAGAACATTTCCATTAAAATCTCGTTTCCTGAACAGCAACATCTCTGATTGAAATCTACATTAAATTCCTTTACACAGGCAAGGTACTGATTTAAAACACAACCTATTATTTACCCTCATTTAGTTACAGATTGCCATAAAGTAATTCATATTTAGCAGTTTAACTCAAGTTAAGGGGGAAAGGGAAATTTGGAAGTCAGCATAAGATATGAATATATATGATAAAAATTCCGTGGCAATGATCATTGCCTTCTAATAGAGTCATTGAAGGTTAAGGTAAAGGTTGTCAAAAAGAGAAAAGTTCCCCATCATTTAATGTTCTGCTGATGAAATGACAAAGTAATTATTTCACTTGGTGTTGTGAAATTGGTATGAAGTTGGAGAAAGAATGTCAGGGAAGATGTTCTTCAAAAGAATAAAATACTCATTTCAGCACTAAAGACAGAGAAGCAAAGACTTTCAACTCGGTGGGTGCTGGAAGTGAGGTGGCCTCTAAGCATAAACCAGCAAGGAATAAAACTGAAGCCACTGAGGAATTGTGCTAACAATTCCAAAGAAATCAGGGGAAAACCCTGAAGTGATACTAAGAGCTGGACAGGATGAGTGAGTGAGGAAAGTGCGCCTCAAATTTAAATGGAAAAAGTCTGAGTAAGGAAGGGCAGTCTTTATGAAGGGAAAAAAAGGGAAGTTTCAAGGGTGAGATGAGGTTTGGCCCTAGAGTTGTATCCTACAAAGCAAAGTCATAATGTCTGCAGGTTTGGATTTGAAGTGGGTAACTGAATAAAACCCTGAATGCACTTCTGTTAAAAAAGTAGATCATACTCTGCCCTCAGATTAATATCTCTGTGTAGCACAATATACTTAGTAAGTACTATGATGAATAATTTATAGTTTCATTTGTTTCTTTTATATCTGAACACAGTTTCCCTAAGCAAATCAGCAGTAGTCATGTTTTTTTTTTAATAAAGAAATTGTTAGCTTGTACACCTTGTGAGGAGTTCAGAAATGGTTTTGTTCCTTGGGAAAAAAAAAAAAAAAAAAAAGAGAAAAAGGCAAGTGCAGTTGGAGGCTGTTATACATATTACTTCAGACAGTAAATGCTGCTGGATGATTCCCCATAGACCTGACACCAGAATTGTATTTGGTCCAAGAGAGGCTAAGCCCAGCTGGGAAAATATCTTTTATTATTCTTAAGGAGAATTTTCACTGGAAACAGAGTGCTTCGGGTAGGCAATATAGAAAAAAAAAATAGCATGATGCTGTTTCAAAACAAAATCAAAATATATTGTAAAGTAAAGAAACAGTAATGCCATAGGAATCTTTTGCTCTGGGGGTGTTGAAGACAAGAGGATCTAGTTTATGGATTTGCTTCTTAGTATATTTGTTTGTTGTTTTTTTTTTTTTAAGCTGAAAAATCTATTTACATCCCTTAAGTCTTCAAAGAAAACCCTTCTTCCAGAATTTTTAGAGRATGTCAGAAGCAGAGCTCTATAGCATAGTACAGGGATTGTAGAAGTCAAATAAATTTATATTTCCAATTTCTTTTCTCTAAACGTAAATGTCATTACCTTTCTATGCTTCCAATTTTGTCCTGTTTTTATTAAATGTAGCTCTGTGTTACATTCTGAAGTCCCAGCTGTTTTGTAATAAGGCATGTGAGGTACCASCTCAGCAGAGGGGATGATCTCAGTGGTGTTGAGCTGCTACATTATGAAAGACTTCTCTCAGCTAGAATATCAAACTGAAGAGATTCTTCTTGGATAAAGTCCATTCCAGCACTAGATAAACAACTTTGAGGAATAATAGTTTATTTTATAGTTTAGTGATAAAATGGAGAGAAGTTTACTTCATTTACTTTCAAAAACGACTATAACTGTTGAATGATATAATTTTCAGATTATCCCTTGCCTTTGAAATAAGAAGAGATAACTTGGGCATTTTTAAAGATTAAGATAGTTGCTTGTGCATTCTGATATGATGGTAACTTGGGAATCCACAATGGCCATGAATAAATATATGGAACAATTAAATGCAATAGAAAAATTTAGTTATAGAGACTCAGAAGATGAACTGTGTAGTGTGTACTGAGTTTGGACCAAGATGTTTACACAGCRAACATAGTTGACAAATTAATCCAAATTAATTCTTMTTTGCTTKTTTTTTTTTTTAAAGCACTTATGACACATAATTATGTACCAGTTCCCCTCTTCACTGCTGTCATAAACATTTTTGCTTATCCTACAGGATGGCATGGTTGTGCCTTACTAACCAATCTCTGACATTAATGGAAAGAATCTAAATGAATATATATGTTGCATGGAAATAGAAGTGTATATAATCATGTAGCCAATGAAAGTCCTCCTTATCAACAACGTCTTGAGATTATTGCTATGCCTTTCAGTGAAAAAGCCAGGTTCTATTAATGTGGCATCCCATTCTGCAGTAACTACTATTTACCTGCATGTTTTGGTACAAAGAAACACACTGTAGTCAGAAAGATTTCTTATATATAAAAATATATTTTAAAGGACTGGKATCTTTTAATCTATATGATATAGAGATTTATTTTAGAGGACTGGGATCTTGCAGAACTGTTGCACCTGTGTCTGTGGAAAAAGATGCTTTAGTTCTTGTAATGTAAGGAACGAGCCCTYCTGCAAAAGTGTCTGTGTGTAAATGCAGATATTGTTATTTGTGTCTGCTGCTGAGTGTGACTCAGATGATGATCCTGTGTAACAGGTAACAAGTTCCTGCCTGCTCAGTCCCTCTCAGGTTCAAGTGACTATCAATTCCCACCAGTCCTTGACAAMGCTCCCTTCCTGCACCTTTCAAGCGCTCAGCAGCAGGCACTGATGAAACCCTGACTCCACTTCTCCTGAGCACAGGGCACACAGGACAGCTCACACACYGAGCCTCAAGGCTCCAATTGATTTGCTCTGTGAATTCCTATGTCTCCTACACCAATTCCCTTTTCTGTTTCCATTAAGGCGGGAGCCATAGCCCAGCAGTAAATAGTGCTGCACCTATGWCCTTAACTTAATCAAATGCTAGGGAAAGGAAAGGGCCTTCAGTGGACTTTGATTCAAGATTGTTTTTTTGTTGTAAATGAGCCATCTTGGGCTCCAGAACTGGTTTTGTGTAAAAAAATCTCAAGATATTAAGCCTCTCACTTAGCTCCTTTCTCCTGAGACAGATCTCTAATGCTGAAGTATTAACTGGTAGAAAAGATTCATTGACTGCTCTTCTCTCAGCTTGTTCCTTCAACAAAAGTTTTGCCCATTGAAATGGGAACTGGAAACACTTCAAATGTTATATCATATCATGGGATCTCAAGCTGATGTCAGATGCTTCATAGTTCTTTCTCTGCATTGAATCACTGTTAATACTTCCATTCTTCCAATGTCAGRAAATATATATTTTTGGAAAGAGAACTATATGATGTGGTAATCCCATCTCCAAATAATGAGCTGACTACAGAAGTCTTAAAACCGCTCATCAAGAAGCCTTTAGTGTTATACAACCATGAAAAAGGCAGAAAACTCATGGGGAGCTGAAAATAGAATAGATAATGTAGATAACGACATTCTTGACTACTGTATTAATTAATCTTTTTTCAACTGGGTGAATTTCATCTCTGAAAGAAAATTGCATGGGCCATAAATAAGAATGCTTTTCACTTAAAAGCTGGACATCTCTGTGTTAGGGCAAACACAAACCTGTAATCTTGCAAACTGGCAAAATCAGTTAAATGCACTTAATTTGATTTTAGACATCTCAGACTCCAGTGAATTGATCCCTAATAGCAATGGATTTTATAAACAACTGAATTTATAGGGCTTATGGTGTTGCCCTAAAAAACAAGACAGTTTGAATGAATCCTTTCCTTAGAAAATTTTAGATGTGTTTCCTTAAAATCAGAACCTGGCCTTYATCTTTCCTGTCCTACCATACCTTATCCCTACTTAAAATTGGTTCAGAAAGACGCATGCAGAAATAAGTCTGTAAGCACCAGAACAAATTGTATTGGATTGGTTGCTTTAATGAAGAGGTATTTCAAAAACAAGCATTAAATATTATCATTTTCAACTGAATGCATGAATAGGCATTTAACAAGATAATCAGATTTTATTAAAGAATAAAAGTGGTTTTATAATGCAGGCATCTAACTTTTTCTTTCATGTGATAATTATAAATGAAGATTCTATAACAACCACCAATAAAGACTTGGAAAATTGAAATGTGATGGTAAAACTCCAATATAGGAGCCCACCATGTGACACAAGTAATCCTTGTTGGTTTTGATGCATTGTGCAAACATCAAATAGCAAAAATTTTATTTCCTCTGGGTCTGTGACTCATGGTAAAAAAATATAGTCTGCTGTGCAATAAAGGGCTCGTATTGCTGCTTTTTTGCTTCCTAGCACAGTAGTAAGGCCTTTGAGCTGTAGTGGCCACCTTTTTCCATAAGATATATGGGTAAAGAGTATCTTTGAAATCTCTRCCTATTAGCTTTGGCTGAAATTGGCCAAAGAATCCCACAAGTTTTAAAGGTGACAGTTAGAGGAGCAAATACATGCATAGTTCTCAGGAAACTGGGTGGAAGAAATGACTGCCCAAAATAGACTGGGTCATACAGGAACGAGATGAAGTTTGTGCCGGTGTCAATTACTACATAAATTTAGTGATATGATTCACACTGACACATTTTATATTTGTACTGGTGATTTTCACTGACATTTAACTCAAATGTGTAGCTCTATACAGGCAAAGAAAACTTGCGCACGAAGAATAGCGAAATCCTGATTATTTTTTAATACTGAGTGATAAGTCTGAACTACTTATTTTACAGTTAAGGATTTGGCATGATCAAATTCTATGTGATAAATCTATCTCCCAGACAAAATCCGTCACTGGGACAAATTCCTCTTTACTTTGAACTCATAGTTTTATTTATGGCTATAATTTGATCAATGTTTTGAATAGGAGGCTTTATACTCTGTCTGTTACGCCAAAGAAAAAATAGAACATGATTTTCCCTGTGTGATGCATGTGAGGAGCTAATACAAAAATGCTGCCATCTATTACTGAAACACAGCTCTGCTCACTGAAATGCATGTGTGTAAATTTAGTGTGTAGTTCCATTTCACATCTAAGGTACACTGCTGCCAAAAGGGGCTGCTAATCCACTCTCTGCTGCTCACACACACTCCTTGTCCTTGCATTGGATGCAGAAATTAGGAGACTGCAGGATGGAACTGAAATATGTCATGGGATACTTTTCTGTCATGTAAGCCACTCAGCCTCTCCCACACTGTACTAAATGTTGCTTTCTGGCAAAACTCCTCAATACTTCGCTGAAAGTAACATGTAAATGGCAGATAGAAAATAAGTTCTTTCTGTTCTTGTTTTCAGAAGACAACGAAAAAGAAAGGAAAGCATCTTCTTAAATTGCCCAAACATGAGACAATTGCAGTTTCTGTGTATGAGCTCTGACTTATTTTCAGCTTGTGTTATCAGACCTTAATGACCTTCCAGAGTGTGTCGAACTTGGTGTGGCTCTGTCCATAAGGAAAAACCCTACCATGGCACATCTGGAGATGTGCCTGGGTCTATACCTGAGCAAAGCAAATAATTGTGTAAGCAGCAGACAATTTGTAGAAAAGGGATAAGTTGTAGCTTCAAAGACAGAATTTCCCAGACATCTTTTTAAGGGATTTTGATCCCCACAAGTTTTAATGAGTAACAGAAATTGAGAACTATTGTGCTGTTGAGTTTTAAAGAAATGTAGAAGTATCTACAAGATGATACGTCAAAGCACATTAAATTCTACATGGCTAGGTTTTTGTGTGTTTGTTTGTTCATTTATTTGGGGTTTTTTTCTCCTGGAATTCAAAGGCAGATTGTGTATTGTTCACTTTTGTAACTGAGATGGAAGAAGATGAAATGTGATATTGGCTCAGGATTTATCCAAAGCTTAATCTGGTGGGAGCAGCATTGAGAAGGTGTTGCTGTGTGTCTGCCCAGTTCTGAGATTCTTCTTCTAAGTATCTTTATTGGAGAATATATAAAAAGAGTTGGAGGAAATCCATACTGAATAACGAAGAGCCCTTGAAAAGGGAGTGGGGGTCAGAACTAAGAACTGATATAAAAATGCACGACAACGAAGAAAAGGACAGAAGGGATGTTCAAAATACGGAATCAGCAGAGTATCCCTGGCTACACAGCACTCCCTGAGAGCATCTGAGGATCCTGTGGGTGCCAGAGCTATGATATGCAAAGAGCTATGATATCACTGAGGACCAGAATTAGACTGAAACCTCCCTATTAAGTTCCCTCCTCATGGCTACAGATGGAAGGAGATAAAAGAGAGAAGTCCTTTGCTTTTCTGGGAGAATCTGTAAGCAGAAATCTGCAGCAATAAGCTCATCCAAAATATCAGAATATCCAGAGAAGATGGAAAAGGACTGCAGTCTGATGCAGGGAACTTCAATAAGTAAACTTTCTTCTTGCTACAAGATGGAGCAGAAAAGTGCAATGAATCTAAACTGACCCATGGGAACATTTTCCAATGGAAGATTGTAGAATTAAAACAATAAAATCTGCCCAAGAAGGATCTTTTTGAACGTTTTTAGTGATAAGATACCTTGCTTTTTGGTGTTTAGATGGGTCAGAAAGCTGTGGAAATTGAGAGTGTGAATGATGCATTTAAAATGCAGTCTGGAGGCATCTGACTGGACAGTATTTCTCTCTCCACTAATCATTGGTGTGACCTTATGGGATCATATTAGGATGATCTCTGTTGGATTGGGAGCTACAAGCRAATGAAGGCTTCTTTTCCACAGAAGAGAATAATTTGCAAGTCGTGGTCAGAAACAAGACACAGAGATGTATCTTGCAGGTGACAACACTTACGACAGTTCCTCTTCTAAGCAACAAAAAACTCAGAATGTATCTGACTGGTTGACCTCTGCGCTACTCATAGCACAAATCATGTGAGTATCAAAAGTGAATTACCACACTCTAAAGGCACCTTAAGTAAAACAATCACAGTGTTGCCACATCTCCTATAAAAAAAAACATGCCTTGGGTTAAAATGGTTGTTCCTAGCAAGTTCTTATTTTCTGACATTTGACAGAAAGTGGAGTATGTGATGATGCTTGTTTCTTTTTAAGACAACTCCATTGCAGAGATTTGAGTGGTTCAAGTCACAAATCCCCAAGGAAATAAGTCGRGAGAATGTCAAATGTGCAGAGGCAAAACCACATGTATAGGCTGCCATTATCGTTATCATTTGTTTGAGATTTATCAGAAATCAGAGCAACCTGGCTACAAACACAATAGTATTTAAATAGCCAATAAAGCACAAGAACACCTGTCCATGAAAGCACAGTTTCTTACTCTTTGAAAAATTAACTTAATGTAACAAACATTTTTTAACTTCAGATGAAACTCTTTTTRCAAAATCTCACAATAAAAAACTATAATTGCCTTATTGTTATAAAATTCCTCATGAGTTTACTTAATAATAATTTCCATAGACATTTCAACAATCAATTATGTCCCTATTGAGCCCTGGAGTAGATGACCTTGGAGTGCAAACTGTCAATAAGAATTCACAGTTCTGAATTACAGCCATGATTTGAGGATGAGAATGATCCTGCTGAAGTGCAGTGATGCTGCAGCATTGAGGATCTGAGTGCTGAGGAACACTCAGTGCAGGCAGCTCAGTGGAGCTGCAGTGGAGCTGAACAGGGAGCTCTGGGGGGCAGAGCCAGAGGAGAGAGGCAGTGAATTGCTGACCCCTGCACAAYAATGGGCACAGGGACCTGTGCCCAGTGCGGTGAGGGACACCCACAGATGTGGCAGGAGCTGAGGAGCCCAGACTTTAACACATTGAGATGATAAGGGTATAAAACCCCTGGGGTTCCTTTGCTCAGGTTCCTCCTCAGAGGCACCAGCTCGAGCTGTTATTCAGTTGAAGCACCATGATTAAATTATTTTAAGGATCCAGGCATGCAAGATTCTGCCATGGGAAACCTGGAGTTGAGCCAGCAAGGAAACCTTGTAAAACTGCAAGAGAGTGGGGRTTTTGGGTGMCAAGGGACCTAAGTCTCAGCTTGARGGGATAAGAGGGTGACTGCCGGAGCTGCTCCTGGATGGTCAGAGGTTTCTAAACATTTACTCTTGGTCATGCATGTAAAATAATAATACAATTCAATTTTTTTATCCCAGTTTTAAAGCATCCCTCCAGAGGAACCTTCTGCAGCTTTTTTTTTATTTCCTTTTCAAGATTTCTCCTAAAGCTTCTAAAGGAAGATTACCTAGAAAATGAATTTCCTCTAAATAAAGCAACACCTTTTGTTAGACTTGTAGTGACTGCAGACCCAGCGTGCATCCACATTGCTAAGCATGTGTTGTGAAAAGAGCCCTCAGCAGTGTACCAGTTTTCTGGGTCTTGTCAGCTGTGTGATGCACCATCACACTCTGGGAAAAACAGTTGTATAATTTTGCTCAGAAAAAGTCTTCAGGGATATTTCGTATAAAGAGATTTTATTCACTGACTATGATATGAGTCAAAATCTCTTAGACTTGTTACCATAGCTATTCTTGACTGCTACTGCTGGTATTTTCTATACATATAAAATGTACTTTCGTTCAGAATTCAGGGATGAATTCTTGTAAAAAGCTTCAATAAATGATAGAAATACATTTCCTGCCTTTACATATAATTATGCAAAATAAGGATCTTCAATTTTAAACTTACTCTTCATTCTAACACAGAAAATATGCTGTAAGAAAGGGTAGATGATATCATCTGTTGGAGTACTGCTGTACAACCAAGTATAAAAATTGGGGTTTGAAAAGATGTCTATCATTTATTGAAAAAGCATGTATGTACGGGGACTCAGTCTATTAAAAATCTCTGTAGATAGTGTTATTCTATGCTTGTAGCAAACTCAAGTTTTTGCTGCCACTCCCACATCTCTAGACCAGGAACAAGCAGGGATATGGAGAGATTCCACTGATTGGCAAAAGGAAGCAACACTGCCCCGAGAGTTTGCAGCTTCATGAGCAGTTTGCAGGGGAAGCTGCTCCATCAAGTATCACTTACCGAGGGCTTGAGATGAGTAGATCAGGATAAAATACTTGCAGCACGAATAAGAGAGTAAAATTAAGCTTTAAAAACAGAGCTTGAGTTTAATTTGGACAAGAGTGGAAGTGGGTTGGAAGAGCATCCATGTTAAAACAAATGCAAGGATCCATTAAGTCAGTTAATATTAYCCTTAAGTTGCCACTACTGAGCCTGAAAGATTATGATTCTTATTGTTCAACAGATTTCAGAAGAATCTTGCCCAGGTACCTATTTTAATCAAATATGAGCACCAATGTATGTTTTAGAAGGAGTGCTGATGTCTTTCTCCTGGTCTCAGTCCCAACCTGTTTAACATCTTTGTCAGCAACATGGACCGTGGGACAAAGTTCAGCCTCAGCAAGTTCACCGAGGACACGGAGCTGAGAGGTTCAGCCAAAACCCTGGGGAGAAGGGATGCCATCCAGAGGGACCTGGGCAGGCTGGAGAGGTGGGCACATGTGAACCTCCTGAAGTTCAACACAGCCAAGGTCATGTGCCTGTGTTAGGACAAACCCAAGCAAAAATAYAGGCTGGGCAGAGAATGGACTGAGAGCAGCCTTCTCTCAGAGGAGAAGGATTTGGATGAGCAAGAAACTCAACAGGTCTCAGCAGTGTAAACTTGCAGCCCAGAAAGCCAAATGTGTCCGGGGCTGCATCCAAAGCACTGTAGGCAGCAGGGGAGGGAGGGGATTCTCCCCCTCTACTCCACTCTGGTGGGACCCCAGCTGCAGTGCTGTGTATGGATCTGGGGGACCCCAGCACAAGGAAAATGTTGGGGTGAGTCCAGAAAGGGTCACAAAGATATCAGGGGGCTGCAACATCCTCTCATATGAAGACAGACTGGGACAGTTGGAGCTGCTCAGCCTGGAGAAGAGGAGGCTCTGGAGAGAACTTACAGAACCTTGATGTACCTAAAGGAAGCTACAAGAAAGCTGCAGAGAGACTTCTGACAGGGCCGCTATCATAAGACAGTGATAGATGGCTTTAAACTGAAAGGGTAGGTTTAAATAAGATCGTAGAAAATTTTTTCTGTGAGGGAATTAGGGCACTGGCACAGAGAAGTTGTGGCTGCCCCATCCCTGACAGTGTTCAGGTCAGGTTGGATGGGGCTTTGAGTAGCTTGGTCTAGCGGAAGGTGTCCCTGCCCACGGCAGGGGAGCTGRAAAGTGATGATCTTTAAGGTCCCTTCCAACCCAAATAATTTTGTGATTCTACGATTCTAAGATTTGGTTGTCATTTAATGCTACCGAAACATTTCCTGTGGCTTAAATCATAGCAGTTTTCTCACTCTCTAAATAAAAAAATGTGAAGAAGAAAAGAGAAAAAAATCCTTGATGAAAAACGTGCTATTATAATAGGTAGGAGGAGAGCAGTGGCAAGTGTTTCATGAAGCTTCAAGCAGTGGCAAGTGTTTCATGAAGTATCATGAAGCTGATATTGTATGGTAAAGGAGAAATTTTATCTTTAGTGGAGCTTCTCCTTTGACTGTTACACACTTTTAACAAAATCTGTCCATGGTGTGACACTCTGGCTGCTGAGACTTTTGTAACTGAGTCAAGCGTGCTACTTTCTGAACTGTTTTGAGCATCAAAGTCAGCTCTTTACCATTAAACTCATTCCTCTGCTCACCTTTCACCTTTCCCTGTGTTTCTGACCTGTCCAATAATTTTTTAGCCCTCTGGCCAGTTTCAGACATCTTGGAGATAGTAACTGGAGAAAAATTAAGTTCCTACAGGTACTGTGAAAAACAATGACAATGTGACACTTTTATGAAACTGCTGCCACACACTTCTGAAATTGTCCTGCTTTCTTGGAAGCTTTATCTGATTCTGTATGAGACAAAATAATAGGAAAAAAAAAAAACCAAAAAAAAACCCCCAAAAAAACCTAACTATGTAAGACTCTGATTTGTAAATTGCTGAAGTAAATATCTTTACACATCTCTGTGCTGCTCTGCTGCCTGCTTCTTTTCATATTCTCATGTTAGAGATTGTAATCTCCCTGGCTGGGGCCATTCTGCTAACACAAACRGAACAGGGACCCCAATCTGCTTTGATACAGAAAGAGAAACTCCTTTACACAAAAGCAAGAAAGCAGCACAGAAACAATAGCACTCACTCCTAGTATAAATAACTCAAAAAAAATATCATGAGTATCCAGCAGTCTGCTCAGTAATGTGACCATTTATTTCCAACTTCATAAAGCAAAAGAAAGCCTGTTAATATCAGCAGCTAATTACAGCGCCTCCTTCTCTCTCCAGACACATAAAAGAGGCTGTGAAGTGCAGGAGGGAGAGACYGCAGCAGTGGCAGATTGAAGCTCTTCTTGTTAAATTAAATCTGGCTGAAGATGGAATGTGTTAGAGTGGACAGCAGTGATAATGGGCASTGTTTCTTCAGTGTGTCTGTGTATAAATTAACTGCCTTTCTGCGCTATCTGGACAATAAAGCTTCAGCAGTTTTCCTCCTACTTCCACATATGCTGCAATAATTACAAGCATAACTTTATTTACTTCTGGCAGTAAAAGTATGAATAAATGATGTCTCATTGCGGTGGTCATGTTCTCTTTGGCCTCTTCCCTCGTTCTGCTCTATCACAAATCATGTCCTCTACTCCAGTAATGCTAAGAAACACAAAGTTGGCAGATGTCTTGCTGCGTGACATATTTCCCCTGCACTCAGGTCTTTAAGCATTCAGTCTCCCTATTTTCTGAGAGAAATGTGAAGCGGTGATAGAAAAATAGAGTGCCTGTAGTGCTCATGCAATGCAGTGGTGCTGTGTCATGGCCCATGTTATTTCCAGATGATTTAAAACATTGCTGACTATTACCTTTTTCTTACTTTATTTGGCTTCCCTTTCAAATCATAGAACCTTGCCATCAGTACTGAAACTAATTTGGCTGTGACCCTTATGCTTGGTGGCTAAATTGATTTTTCTCTTCCTGATTCTTTTTTTGCCTTCCATTACAAGGCACCACCAGGATTCCCATGTGGGTAATGCATCAGAGTTTTTTGGACAACTAGATAAAAAAAAAAAAAACTGTATTCTTATGACTTGCAAAAAAGTAGTTGGAAAACAACAATAACAAGTAGAACAAAACCCCAACCTGGGAGTAAAATGTAAACAGATTATGTCTTGCTAATTCTGCAGAGAGAAATTCAGAGAGCTAATTCATTTGTGTTTTATTCCTGTAATTCCTCCAATTATGTTTTCAGTTTGTTTACAAATTCACATTATTTAAGAAGCACGTTAGGCCATTATTTGCAAATAAATGACTTTTGACTTGATTAGACAAAATATAGGGGTGGAAAAGATACTATAATGCCAGTAAAGTTGTAAAGMCATACTTATCTGGAATATTCAGGTAGTATAAGACCCGATAAACTACTTCAATCAGAGCCAGGGTTTGAGGTTCTGGGTTCTGCATGTGTGCATGTCTATTTGTATTGCATTTTCTGCTTTTAATTCATAAGCTCAGASCTTTATAGAAAAGCATTGATTTATTTTGACAGCAGAAAAGGCTTGATTTTCAGACATCCTTCATATCCACAGATTGCAGTATTTTTTTTTTTTTTTCTGAAAATCAAACTATGTTTCCTAAACATCAAGGTTTACTCCTAATTTTAAACCTCCAAGCAGCAGTTAATTGGAGTTTAGTGTTGCCTTGACATAAAGTTTCACTGTACAGGGTTGCTGGTTGTTCTCCTCCTCATGAACAAACTCCTGAACAAATCCCCACCTCTTATGTTAAAACACTCTTTGACCCAGGCAGCTGCATCCATGAATGCTGCAAAAGCAAGACAGATCTTGGATTTGTTGCAAAAGCRAGACAAATCTTTGTTTCAAGCAAAGATTCATCACAAGAAATCTCTTTTTTAGGTAAAAACAAAAGTTTTCCTTTTTCTCTGCTCTGGAAAACTTGCTGAGGGGATACATCTGACAAGGCACAAGAGTAGCTCGATCCCCAGAGCCTCGTGTGGTGTCCCACTTGTCCTGACTGCTGGACCCTGCTACAGGAAAGGAGCCTGGAATCCTGAGCTGCCTTGGTGGGTGGGGGCTCTCTCCTGTACCCTGGAGTGCTGTTAAGCCATCATGGGGTAAATGTGACAGTTTTGAGTTTGAACTCCCACCTGGAGGTTCCCTCAGTGACATTGTGCACGTTGCACGTGAGCTTTTCCTTTGTTTCCCRGGTGTTTAGTGGCAGTGGCAGGTCCATGATTYRTGCCTGGGTAAGGCCAAGRAGAAAGTTGTGGCACAGGTCAGAGGGATYCAGATCATCCACACCAAGAGGATAATGTCTTTTCCACCCATGMAAAACATYAGAAAGGAAAAGCTGTMAYTTCCTGCTGGTGTAAAGAGGGTCCACCTCTTGTATCCTGTCAGTGAACAGCATCACATCCGTAACAGCATCAGATATTTGGGCCTAAACCTCTTTGTATTTTTAATTTCTTCCAAGTCAAGTTTTCTGCCAGACTTATATAGCACATTCTGTGATTCTTCGATGAAAGAAATTTCACCAGTGTAAATTATTATTTTATTACTTTTGGCAGACAGAATGTTTAGCAAGTCATTTGAAATGTATGCTTCTTCAAAACCCGCTAAATGCAGTGGGAATCTTTACACAGAATCTTAATTTATCCCCTTATACTTCAGTTGTTTTTTAATCTTTCTTTTGAACCACTGAGCAATTTTCAATCTGAAAAGAGAATCTGAGGAATGATATGCAATTGTTGCACACATCAGTCTTTTAAAAAATTGGGTTTATTSCTTTGATGTAGTCTAGACAAATGAACGTATTTCAGAAACTTCTGAAGATACTGACTGACTCATGGAAGCACTGCTTAATATTTTAATAATTGGTTCTTCCAGCTWTTGAGATATGAACATCTGCAGATGAGAACTTTACACAGGAAGTCGTCAGCCTCTACATTCCCCTGCAAAGAGAGAGCAAATGCTGCTCACCAACCCCTGCTCTGCAGTTTGGAATATCTCAGTCCTTTTCCACTGATGAATGAAGGTGGGTGAACCATGGGGAATAAMAGGGAGAAACTTAATTCTGTGTGAACAGGGACCTTGATACAAAATTTCTCCTTAAAATCATGAATATACTCATGTATTTATAATATATATTTATTTGAATGCAAATGAATTTTATATTGCAATGATCTTTTGGCAGCTAGGGATTACTTTTTATCCTTTCCTGTATCATAAGGCTAATGAAACAGTCAATTAAATTAATCCTCTGCAAATTTAAAGTGGCTGAGAAATGAACACAGCTATAAGCTGTAGAATTTGCAGCCAGAAGATATTGACAGGGAAACAAGTTAGTGTTGTTTGATAACGAATTAGATACTTAGTCCAAATTGCAGATGCTCTCTGCATAGAGTTCCTCTGCAGTCAGGGTGTCTTGCAATGGCTGCAATTCTTTACAAGCCTTTATTTCTCTCTTGCTTATMTTCCAATTGACTCTTATTCTACATAAATCACTTTTTTCTTAAATTAAAAAGGATTCTTTCTAGACTGGGGAAAAGTGAAAGTAAGGCTTTCTGTCTTCTCCATATCTACACCTTTCCATTCCCAAATTTTGTGATTCTAAAATTATCCTCACCTCTAAGGTTCCTTTTGGGAAAAAAAAGACCATTGCACTGGAACAAGGATAATCAGGAATTTCCAGTACAGATCTCATTAATCCTTTTAACAGAATAACCTTCATCACTGGATTCTGAAATGGGAAATGCAATGTTGCCTCCTTTATTAATTAATTGGTGGAATTAATTAACTGCTAACTAACTTAATAGCCAATCCTGTAAACATTTGAGCATCTGCATATCTTTAGGCATGAAAGTAATGACAGGAGAATTGACGGGAGAACCGTATGTTTAAATTAAAGCAGGTTGTGTTAGCAAAATAGAGCTTTTAATACTTCTCTACAGAAAACCTGTGTTGTCTTCTAGCTTGTAAAAGAGTGGATTTCATTTAAACCTGTAACTGTATTTACCTATCAGAATAAAGCACTGTTTCAAAGTAAAAATGTACATGAAACAAGAAAGAAAATAACAAGAATCTTCTATACTGGGGCAGAGACGAAAGATGTGTTTCAGTAATTTATAATTAGCAAAATAAATGAACCATGTATTGGTTAACAAATTTCTGTCTTGTTATGATAATACCCAGATTTTAAAAACACAATGTTATTCCCAGAATCCAACACAGAATAACAGCACCATGATTTGTTGTTCATCCATATTAATGTTTTTAAACTCTGTGCCTTTTCCCATGCTCTTTCCTCATTTTCAGATCCTATAATTGCCCATAGCTCTCTGTAAGTGTCATTGCTCTGTCACAGGACACTCATTGTCACTGCAGTAGATCTCACCAGGACAGCTTGTGGATGCCATGTCCACTACCAGCAAGATGGTCAACACCACCTCACTGAGAACATTTAACTTCAAAATGTTAAAAAAATTTCTGTCGCTGCTCCTTGAATGCCATGGTGAGTATTTGAGACTTTTTACAAAGAATCAACAACAATCATTGACCTGAATCTCTGTTGCTCTTTTTTTTTGTGCAAGTAGAGAAAATACAAATGTAGAAACTTTATTYTGAGAKCACTGTATGAGAAAGAACTGTGTGRATTTTATTCAGGCAAAATAAAAAAAGAATGTAAACTGTGCAGAAAACAGTCCTTTTCTTACTCCTGGAATGAATTGTAAAGGAGCAGTGTTCTCCAGGCTGTGGAGTGAAGAGGAGGGAGGGGTTTAATGAACTCTTGGTGAGTTACACATCCCTGGGTTTGGAGAAAGGATTGCAGTTTTGCAGTTTTGCAGTGTTTTGTAGATTGGTTTGCTCATTCTGCTTTCATTTCTGTTGCTTACACATCATAGACAAAGTTTCCACAGATAACTTCAAATTGGCCATATTTAAGATGTCATAGAATCATAGAATCATAAAATGATTTGTATTGGAACAGAGCTTTAAGATCGTCGAGGTCCAACAATCCTGCCATGGGCAGGGACACCTTCCACTAGACCAGGCTGCTCAGGGCTCCATCCAGCCTGGCTTGAACACTTCCAGGGATCAGGTATCCACAGCTTCTCCAGACAGCCTTTTCTGGGTGCTTTGACACCCCCTCACCTGTAAACCACCTCCTCCTGCTTTAGACCACACAGCCATGGCCACTGTGTGCCACATGTAGCAGCCAAGGCTTCCAGCAGTTCCTGAGATGAGCTTCATATTTTCTATATAGTGCTTTTCATTTTAAAAAGCTTCAAATGTTCAAGTTTCCTTATTTGATCAGCTGAGATATCTCTTTTGCACTAACATAGAAYGTACAAGACATGCCAAGGCTAAAGTTTGCTTTGTGCTTAATGAGAAGAGATAGCCTTGTGTGAGGTGTCAGTTGGATGAAGAACATTTGGCAAATGAGCAGACACAGATGAAGGATCATTGCTGGGAWCCAGTTGTTCAATGTTTGATGACAAATTTACTGAAGACACTTTACATGCCTAATTTTTCTCTGAAAATGTGGCTTTGGTGCTGAGGAATCAGACAGTGGTTGCAATGGCATAACACCTTTCTTACATATTTTAATGAATTACAGAAGTATTTTACATCCTAGAAAATTGCCTCARCAGTGTTCCCCAGATTTTWTTCATAAAACATGATTTCCTTACAYACATCTGGTTACCAGTGGTCTACCTTTTTTTTCATGCTTTGCCTTTAAACCTGGAAAAATTTGTTCCTTTTAATAGAAGCAAATGAGTAGGAGATTACTATGGAAAAATATAAATTGCCCTCTGTCATTAGGATTGTGTTAATTCTTTTTTATTTTTTAATCTATCACAAGGGATTGTAAACCAAAGTATGAAGAACATAACAATCAACACTGAAACAGGCTGAAAACTGAATTTTGCAACTTTGGACTTAATATTCTTTTAATGCCCAAACAATACTATATCTTAGGAACAAGATAAAAGCACTAACAGTGTATCAAATTCCTGTGAAATGATTCCCCTACTTTGCATGGTATAACATCACCTATTGAGAAATGTATTTGTTTAAGATGCTGCTACATCTGATTATGAGATTATGTTTAAGAAGATAATATATACTTTACCAAGCATTACTTTACCACTTATTTAGTGAAGTATAATCCTGTTCTATGTAAATGGCTAGAATACAAAATAGATCTGCCCTGACTTAATGAAAGATATTTTCCCCCTCAGTTTATATGCTTCTACAGATGTGGGCTTTTCTGAGTTGCAAATGCTTTTTAGAGTTCTGCCTCTTCACACCCTGGAGGGGCAGAAAGCAGATTAGGATTTGGGGGTTTGTTTTTTGCTTGGAAAAGAAGTTTTTCATGAATACCAAAATGAGAAGTGTAGCATGAAGAATAACCTAAATGGCTTTTCAGCATTGTATAAACAAACCATGGAAACYTGAAATAAATGAAAAATATTGAACTACGGAATTGGCATTCTGGGTGAAATTARGTGCAGTATGAATTTCATATCCAGGACAGATCTTCTATGTGGGATTACAAAGGTCACCTATTAAAAAGCCCACATTTACCAATAGCTATACCTTGCTCTATGTGTKCTTATGTGTATATTTCACATGTTCAATAATTGTTGCAGCATTATTCATTTTTCTATGGAAAGTGTTTGCATTTTGCAGTGTCCACAGACTAGCCAAATCATTCAATGTGGGAAGGAGGCTGGCTATCTATTCAAGCACTGAAAACTCAGACTTCTAGATTTAAAATGCACCCCTTAATGAGGGAGCTGCTGGAGACAGCAGCATGGGATGGAAAGGCACATTGTGTTGATTCAGCAATTTTTTTTTTTTGCTTCCATCCCTGTGTGAGTTCACACAGACTGACACTCCTTCAGCCCTAATTTTCCATTCTCCTTTCAGCAGGTTGTGCCCCTCAAGGAAATGATACCCTTATGGCTCTAGTATCCTCAAGCTATATAGCTATTCCCTGACAGGGACTTTACTGATGTCAAAARCTAGTTACATCTAGAAGGAATAAAATAACAAAGAGTACTTTAGAAAAGATGCTCTATATATATAGAYCCTGTCTCACTCCTGTGGGCCAGCTCCCTCTGCCAGCCAAGCTTTCCAAAAGCTATGGCTTCTCCTGGGGCAGATGTCTGCAAAGCATCTGACAGCTGGGAAACCCAAAGTACTTTTCCAGGTTGAAGTGGTGGCGCGATGCTTTCCACCTGGGACTGAAGGAATATTACGGATKAATCCGTGTGAAAAATCATCCAGGCAGATCATCTCCTCCTCCTTGGCAGAAGTCTGCTCTGGAAGTTCTGTGCTGCTCAGTCTGCCCTGAGCATCCTGCTGCCACTTGTGCAAGTTCAGTACTTGAACTAAATTGGGGTTAGGTATGGTCTGACAGAAGCTTTGGCAGTCACACGCTAACTGTGTTACACTTCCAASTCCTGTAGTTGCGAACTGCAGTCATATGGCCTCCATTCCTCCAGTTTCCACGTGCTCATCCACAAATTTTTCCATCTTCACCATTTTTTCCAAGGAGCTTGTCCTTCCCTATAAGTTGTAACTGACAAGGACAACCTCAATGTGAGTACCAGGTGCTGACAGAATCAGTTTATCCCCATTAGAGGATTACATCCCACAAAGATGAAACAAAGTCCTGGTTTGCTGTTTGTTCCTTTCAGTATTAACTCAAGAACCAGGTGGATGGTTGAACTCAGAACTTATTGACTCTTACTGTTTTAGTAAGCATCAAAGCCTCACATACCACCATAAAACTTCTTTGCATGAGGGACTTTCGCAAATAAGGCAATCCATTTTGATTCTTTTCCTCAGAATGAGAAAAATATTAGAAATATATATGTGGCACACACTTTTCTACCTTGTACAGAGCCCATGCTCTGTATCAGCCAGTAATTTATGTAAGGTAGTGCTGAGGCAGGTACTTCTTGCAGGGGAGAAAGGTTTTGTTTCTTTAATATTATGAATGTCAGCAGCTTTAGTTTTTCCCTGTGCATGACAATTTTATGCTTCTGAGTAGTGTGATACACACAGAAATAGAGAATCATTCAGGTTGGAAAACACATCTAGCATCCTTGAACTAGGGATGTACAACCATTAACCCAGCACTGCCAAGCCCACCACTAAAATATGTCCCCAAGTGTCACATCTGCATATTTTCTAAGTCCTTCTAGAGACAGTAATTCCAACACCTGCCTGCATCATGTTCCAATGCATGACCATAATTTCAGTGAATAAATTTTTCTTGATGTCCAATCTAAACCTCCCTTGGTGCAGCYTGAGGCCATTTCCTCTTGTCCTGTGTCTTGTTCCTCAGGATATAAAGCTGAGCCCTACCTGGCTCCAACTTCTTTCAGGCAGTTGTGCAGAGTGATAAGGTCCCACTTGAGCTTCCATTTCTCCAGGCTAAACAACCCCARCTCCCTYACTGCTCCTCTTGTGTTCTCCAGTCCTTTCACCAGCTTATTCTTTTAATAAGGCACTGTTTAAAAGACTAAGCAGCAGCTCTGGTTCCTGCTGCTACTATAACCATATTTGAATTTAGACTTGCTAATAATGATATCTTTGTTTAATTCATTTAAATTCTTTTCCAAAGAACTGTGAATTTTTCTCTTCCTGACTTTTCCTGATAAGCATACATGTTAAAAAATACAATGAGACTATTGGTACAATTTGCTGAGCAGATGATATTGTATGACATTAAGGTCAGCAATGATGCTTGCAACAGGGAAGATGGTTACATTTAAACAGAATATTACCCAAGCATTATTGGCCAGCTATGATGTTTCAAATTATAAAAATCCACTTTCTTAATAAATTAATTTGAATGGAGAAATACAATCACAGATAAATGTAGCTAGTAGATTTTAAAACAGTGGCAATATGGCATTGTATGTGGGAGGAAAATGTGCCAAAAATAYTGGTTTTCCTTGTTATATAGACATCAGTTAATCCCAAAAAAAGTTTAAGAAGAAATCATGGAATTGTTTTATATTGAGAAAACAGCAACTGTCTGGATATAGGCTGGATTTTACATGTATACATGTATATATTTACATGTATATATTTATCACTTTAATTTCTTTGTAAAATGAGGAAAAAGGAGAAAGGTTGTATATAATTTAGCACCGTCATTGGCAGTATGAAAGAAAATTACTTTGTCAAAAACTTAAGTCTAAAATTATCTTAATCTTACCTAGAGTGGCTGTGCCACTGTTTTCCAGGTTTTAGAGGGCTACTGGAGAAGCATCAATGTTTCTTCCCCCAAGGTAGTTTAGAAAATAGCCACACATAGATGCAATCTCTCTGATTTGTTTTTGACCCAAGATGAAAAATAAAACTTGAACAAACTCTGTTTAAATTAATATTTTTAGCTGAATAATGCCCACCTTAGGTCAACTTTTTGTGAGACAAAATAGACTAAAACCAGTTAAGACTAAAGGCCTAYTCCTCTAGAATGTGCATCTTTATCCCGCTAGCTTATATTCTTTACAAGACCACATGGATGCATTTGAATTCCCCACATTTTCAGCTATATATATTATATTGCAGAGAAGTAAGACTGAGAGTTAGTATTTTCTTTYCCAATAGTCAACTTTCCTTTCCTGTTCCCCACCACCAGCCCTAAGGGCTAGTGCAGATTGATTAAYGAGCTCCACATTCTCATAGTTGCAGTTTTTATCATATTAAAGCTGTAGGGGTATTTTTCCCCCTCTGCAATATGAGCAGGTCAAGAATTATGTATGACTGGTTGTAGGCTTTGCAGAGAATTCCTTTCTGTTACCAAAATCCCTTCCATCAGGTACCCATTTTGTTTTAACTAGTTGTTCTTCATACCACAGCTACATGTAGAAAGAATTACTGTGCTGTGCCAATACTTCACACAATGTGGGTGGTATAAATACAAAAAATAAATACAGATGATACATTTGGGAGACAGGGAAAATCTTAATTGACATAAGTTTTGCTTTATCATGAAAGTTGTGGCCAGAGATTCTGTTATGGAGCCCATTTATTCTGCAAAACAGGGTGCCAGTCCTCTACATTTTTGCAGTAACCCATTAAGGATTTCCTGAARGAGATCTTTCTGTTACATAACACATTACTTTTTCATAAATATTCTTGACTAGTTTGGAAGGAGAGTTTTCTCTGGCATCAATAGCTTGCATTGCAGCTCTGTGTTTCAAGTTCTGTCATGCTACTGAAATTGAAGGAGAAATAAAACTGAACATTCTTAAGCTATTCTCTTTGTCTTACTATAACTAGATTTACACAGACCGGTGTGTTCCTGGCTGGGCTGTAGCACTTGCAGTGCATTCTTTTTGTTTATGGCGCACATCTGGGAGAAAGCAAAAAGAGAATAAGCTTTCAACAGCCTCAGAACTGTTCCCTTCTATTCTTACAGCAATGTGGTAGAATTCTGTTTTCAAATGTTTTATAGATCCAGAGTATTTTTAAATTTAATTAATGTTTARGTTTAATAAAATAATGCACAAAATCATTATTTTGTGACATTAATGAAGTCTATTTTCTAGCACAGTTTGAATAGGCAGCACTAAAATAGCACTAAAATACATTAACATTAGGTCATCTGCTTTGCATTTATAACAATAAGCTCACATTTTCAGAAAGGATAATCTTAAACAAYGTTTTTTTCAGTGCAAACTGTACATCTTTATCTTAAAATTCTGAATGYTTCGACAATAGATGATTATTAAGGACTAGACAAGTATTCTTCATCTCTCAATGATTTATGGCACAGAGAAAGACCTTTTCTCGAGAGTTCAAGGTGCTAAAGAGGAGGAGTAAGTTTAAGTCAGCAGCTCCCTGCCTTTCTCCTTATTTACTAGGCACAGAATTCACTTCATTGTTGCCATCATACTAGAAAATGAGCTTACTGACTTTATTGCATGTTTGGCCCTTGGTGTGGACATATATATGGTTGACTTCTCCAGCATTTATGTAAGCATATGCAGAAATTGAAAATAAAGGGCACACATTCCTCGAGTAGCTAAAATAGGAAGCCAAAATGCAATGGTAGTACTCATCTCCCCATAATGGGCTTTAGTATTTATTTGCAATAACCTGCACAATGTGTTATGTGATTTCCAGGCATTGAAATAAGCACTTTGCTTGTCCCAGGGAGCTTGGTATTTAATCATGGGAAAATAAACAGCCAGTAGGAAGAAGAGGAGTAAATATTTGAGAATGTTTACAAAACCCTCTGCTCTTTTATTCACGTGTATGCAATTTGAAGTTCATTGTTCTTTAAATTTTTGCAATAATATTTTGAGCCACTGGCTTTAGGATTTTAGTAAAGGTGTATTCAACATGAATAAAATAAATGGGGAAATTAGGCATGKTTTTTTCTGTTTCTCTTGATATCGAGGTCAGTGAACATTCATCACTTACTTGAAAAGGACTAATATATCACCTCAAAATTCTAATTGAATCAAATCCAGGAAATCAAAAAGCAAAAATCCTATAAGATTAAATAATCTACCCACCCTCTGAAATAACTACCACCAAGCTGTGAGTATTTTAAAAATTACTATTWATATCCTGTGTATTTCCTCCACCTMCTTTKGTTCCTGTTGTTTCKTTTCACATGCCATTTCTAACTCAATCATCTCCCACAGTGGTTGCCATACTGAGGAAAGTAGTTAACAATAACTAAAACCATGCCTGTAGCCCTTAAGTTCCCTGTTAATAAGTTGGTATATGAGCTGGCTACAACACCTTAGGCCAAAACTGTCAGGCCTTCATCAATTTGAATTATACAAGACATCTCTCTAGCACTCATGTGTGGACTGGCTGTTAAAGCAGCACAGGACAGTTCTATCCTGATTTTCTCTTGGTGTTGTACTGCCTGTCACCTCAGTGCGTGGGAGGGCTGGGGCAGCAAACACACACATGCACTGGCCTTTAAAATTCTCATCTGTTCAGCACGGTTATCTAATAAAAGAYAATAGYTTACACATAATTGMTGAGTTTGCAACAGTGAATAGTRAACCAAAAAGCAATTTAGGAGATTCTACTGTGCATAATCTGTGGGGTTAACCCAGTAAAGTAGYGTAGGAGTAATCCCTCCCACTCTTCCTCTTTTCATCCCATCCTTAAGGAAGCCGTTAATGCCTTTTGTGTGTTTGTGCGAGTTCCTTTGCCTTTTGGCATAAATGTGATGTTTGACTTCTTCTGTTATTCCCTAAAACTCTCTCTACCCAGCTCCTACACTGATCAAGAACTGACCACTTGTGTTAACACCCAGCAGAGCTCTGTTACCTTCTGGGGTTTGTGTGCTCAAACCCTCTGCTCACATTCAAGGCTTTCCTCTTGGAGAMTTTTACAACACTTTTTTCCCCAGGGATTAATCATCATCACATGATGTTGCGTACATAAGGAACATCACCTTGCACAAACTCCCAGGTCTCTTTTTTGGTTTATTTTTTTTTTTTCCATTTATGATTCATTTTTCCAGCATCTTGGACAGCTGTACCTATCTCTGGACTTTCTGGTAAGAGCTGCAATTAAAGAACTGTTCCTGCTTTTATGTAGATTTTGGGAGTAATTAAAAGAGCCTGAGGTGGACAAAAGGACATTCAGACGTCGTGTTGCTCCAGGCAACTTCTGTGGCCTTCACGACCCAACCAGTGTGCTGCCAGAGCTGAAACAGCTGTCAAAAGTCAACTTATGTCCAATTCTGCAGCATTCCTCGCAGAAGAAAAATAACTATTCTGTGCTGTTTGGGAAGCTGAAGCTTTAGAAGATTTTCCACAGAATTTGCCAGTCTATATGAAGGTTGTCAGGCAGATCTCCTAGGTGAGTCACTGAAATAGATTGTTATAGACACATATTCCCAGGTGATTTSTAATCAGGATGTGCCCTTTATGCATATCTGGATATATCAAGGATAGAAGTASAAAAAGAATATAATTCTTAAATTGTATTAAATGGACTAAGAGTTATCATCATTATGATTATTATTATTACCAAAAAGATTTTGTACTTCTATTTTTTAAACCCTGTGTAATTCTRTGATGTTTCTCCATTTAATTAATGTGCCAGTACAATAAAATAACACACAAAATCATTATTTTGTGACATTAATGAAGTCTACTTTTCCAGCACAATTTGAATAGGCAATTGAACAACAGTGCACTAAAACACATTAAAACCAGGTCATCTGCTTTGCATTTCTAACAATAAGCCTATACTTCCATGAAGGGTAATCTTAAACCACATTTTTTTTCAGAGCAGCCAGTACATCTTTATCTTAAAATTCCAAATGTTTCAACAATAGAAGATTGTTAAGAACTAGACAATTATTTTTCAGCACCCATTGATTAATGACTTAGTCTATGACACACAGAGAAAGTGTAGAACAAAGGAGTGCATTATAATAATGCACAGGCATTAAACCATCTTCATTAATAGGGTCTTTTTGGATTCTGCTTAGCATGAAACAAAGTATGCCATAAAGAAAGTGAAGTATTAGCTTTAAATATCTCTTTAAACTCACTTGATAAAAATAAAGCCTAAATTTGTGCCCTTAATCTTAAAAATATTTTGTTTTCTGGGATTCACACATTCTCCAAACTAGGTGAACTGCAGCAGGGTTTCTGAGCTATCAATTTAGCTCAGTTCCTACAGGCCACATCCTTCACATTTCATGTTACTTAGGACAATGGAAAAAATTTTGACTGTGTCATCCTTCCTCTGCATAATAGCGCTTGAGATGCTGCTCAGCACTACTAGCAGTAGCAAAATTTGAATATTTTAAATCAGTTAACATGTTAAGATTTAATAACACAAAACTTAATTAAATGGTTAAATGGTCTTGATGAGAAATAATGAAAACAGTGAAACTATACCTTTTACTGTAAAACACTCAACTTTGTTAATGTTCTGTTTCAACTAGAACAATTCTGTAAGAGCTTTCAGGTTTTAATCCATGGTTTTAATCTTTTGGSTCCTCCTTTTATAAATATATGTTTAACTCTGACACCATCCCTACTCCCATTGTTCTTRTCAAGGCTGCTMCTTGGAAAGCACACGCCCAAATATYTGTGGRACTGGGACCTTAGATATGTCYGCTCTGCTYTCCATTTTTTCACATCTATTGAAAGCTGWACAGATATTTAGGTCTTGTTTGTTTCCAAGACATTAAGTTACATTTAAATAAAATAATATTAATTTTCCCCAGTGCAGTCTCTGTTGCATGGTAGTAATCTACATCCCACATAACTCAAAAAATGAGGCTAAAATATGAATTAGGCGTAGACCATGTTCATAGCACTKGGAAAGGACAGAAGAAGATGGATTATGAAGAGGTTGTTGGAGCTAAGTGAATAATTCACAGTGAATAATTAATTTGACAAACTTAGCCTCTTTGTGCGTACAGACCAGATAACAGGCCCTTTCGTTCATTCATTATTCAGATTTATTCAGTAAGTATCTTTTGAATAGGGCACAGTAGCTAAGGCATCTCATCATGGATCCAAAAGCAYGAATTAAAATCTCTCCCTGGATTCATATTTCATCGAACTCCTCTGAAAACTGGGACCTCCCCATTTGGGACAAGCAGGCAGCCAGGGGAATTGATGTGCTGTGGGCCAGAATTCCATCCATCCCAGACAATGGAAAGCCACATTTGTCTCCAAGCAGGCGAAGTGAGGGTAGAGGGAAAACACCTTCACAGGAGAATTGCAGTCAGGATGAGTCTGGTTTCAGTGGAGGGTCGCAGCTTACTCTGGCTGTACTGGAGTGACAGGCTGAAGGAAGAACATGGCTTTATTTCCAAATTTTTRAAAATTTTGTAATGGATTGACGAGCCTGAAGAACAAGGTCTAGCTCACCTGTGCTACACCAGGCAATTTTTGCTGCACCATTTTTCTGCACTCACCTACTGCATGCAAGGCTTGTTAAGTGGCATGCTGCTTTGGAGGAAGATCTGCTATGGAGACGAGACTCTTGACATTTAATGGGAAAGAGAAATACTGGAAATCATCAGCTGAACCCATATATTCGGTGGCTGACATGGAAAAACGTGATTGAYACTGACTATAAGGTTTTCAGTTGCATTCATGGGCCCAAAATAAGTTTTCTGCCCCAAAGACCTTATAAATAGATAAGATGAGAGAAATACAKGGACAAAAAGTGAAATATATGAAACCAGTATGTAGCAGGAATTGTGCCAGGCTTRCTTTAATTAATAAGGCTTTTGTTCTTATTCACTTGCCTAAGAAATCTGTTGACAAAATTTTTTTTTTCTGATTTGGATTCTATTTGGTATAATGTCATACACTGCATGCTATATCTATTAATGTAATTGCTGTTGGTTTTGTTTTCTATTCAGATGTAACAATGCTTTGATGAACTACTTTTCACTTTAATTGCATTAATTTAAACATGTGTATCTGATAAAATATTTACTGACAACTTATCTGGCAAGGACATACATGGTTCAATAAACACAAATCACACTGTAGTTTGTACATATTTTATAACATTAATTTGTTGGTCAATGTTTAACAGCTTAACACTAGAACCATTTCTTCACACATTCTGTTAGTTTATCAACAAAAGTTCATATCTTCTAAATGGTAAGTTGCAAAAAAGAAAGAATAAGCCTCCCCATCTCTATTAGCATTTGACTAATGAAAAATAAAATCAATGYTAATTAAAATGTATTGATATCACAAAGCAATCGTGATTTTGAATTTGCACATGAAAGAGAAAATAGTTTTCAGCAAAAATTAAGAAAACGCTTTCTTTATACTATCAGAGATACCCAAAGTTAATTAATTCAGGAGAAGCCTAGAGTCATAGGTATTGCTTTTTCATCAATTGTTTTGATGAAAAAGAAAGCTAAAAGCAATAATTAAGGGGTTTTTTTTCAGACTTCTAGGCTTTAATTTGCTTTATTTTAGGTCCTGTCAAGGACAAACTCAATGATTTTGAGGATTTTAAGTAGTAACTTTAGATAGTCTCATTTAGGTCATCACTAGACAGGGTGACAGCTCCCATCAGCTCTGGACACTGACCATCCTTTGAACCTTATCTCCTCCAAGTGCATACTAGAGTTAAATCCAAAGTAACCCTTCAGAATTAAGGATTTGAAGGACATTTCACACTGGATTCTGGGTCAAGGCTGATGTTTTGCTCCTGTGCCTGATATTCTGAGCCTTATTTGTCCCCACAGCAGCACAACATTGGGACATTGCAACAACCCCAGGGCCAGGATTTGGAGCCAACAGTGAATCCAACAAGGCTCACGAGTTTGATCTCTGTCCCAGAGACAGTTTCATTGATGGCATCACACAAACCAGTTCTGTTTGTTGGAGTTTCTTCCTGAGTCATCTCACTGGAACTTTGTTCTTCAGGGACAATTAGGGGGAGCTTAGAGGAAACATTTTCCCTCACATAACAGGAGATGATTTTAAGAACTGACCACAGCTATGTATCTTGGACATGCTATGAGTGCCATAATTCACACAGAAAGAGACCACCAACAAGACAAATGCACAGACATGGTTTATCCAAATCCTCCTCAACTTTGGCTTATTTGTTTGTTTCTTACTTACTTACTTACTTACTTACTTGCTTACTTCAAAAGACAAATTAGGCTTTGATCAAGTTTTTTCTCTACTTGAACAGCTTTGCCATAATGTTTTTGCACACATATTTTTGTGATTTATTTGAATGGAAAATAAATTTATTAAAATATTTTCACATAGATTCCTTGGGCAGAGGAAGTGTAGCTGCAAATGCCTTTTAGTGGCTGCTTTGAAGAMTGAAATCCACCCTCAGAAGGCTGAGTGGCTCCTACACGTAAGCAATAGATGGCTGCAGGGAGCATTTGRCTTCAACTTAGGCAGCCCAGAGGAAATCAGAATGAGGCATAATCTACATGCTCAGTTTGTGCCTTGCCTTCCATACTGTCATCTGCTAGGAAAAAAAAATGCTTTTTTACTGAATCATAACATTTGTCATCTCTTTGCAGCATTGCTGTTTGTACAAAAGTGGATAAATAATAAGAGCCATGCCAAGTCCTGATGCTGTTATTTGGAGGCATTGGAATTTCATGAAAAGTCATCCTGTTTTAAAATTGGAGTTTTGGTTAGATTTTTTTTCTCCTTTTTTATAAATTTACATTTAATTAATGTAATTAATTTAATTAATTTAATTTCCTGTCCTTTTAAATCCTTAAAATCATAATGAATTTTAATTCACATGGTCCGTTGCTGAACATTGCTGACCCCTTTTTCATCCAGTAGATTCTTCCCTTCCTTGGAGCATTTTAGGGGAYTGCCTGCCACAGCACCTATTTTACCAAGAAAGAAAACACCCACTGCTGATTTGTTCCTCTCAGCCAGCCCAGATATCTGAGTGATTTTGTTAATTAATGCAGAGATKGGTCCATTTATGCTGGGTGTTCTTTTTCAAAAGGTAACAGCAGTGCCTGGTAAAAATGGGTCCTGATTTGTAGTGGATTCTGTGGARCAGAACTTGAGTCTGACTCTCAATTTGCTTTGTGAATTCTATTCATTAAACATAAATAAATGTCCACAGCATGGGAACAACAGTAAAATGATCTGACTCTAAATTTCTGATGTCTAGCCAAATTTTTGATATTCCTTAATTCACTCACTGATGTCTATTCTTATCCTCAATAGCACTCAAACTTGCAATCTGGTATCAGTTGTTGAGGCCATTCCCATTCTTGCCTACAGCTCTATTGCACATCTTCCCTTGTAAAAACCATCCATTTTTTCCAGCATTCCCTACATCTCTTTCTTCAATTTGATAGCTTTTTYTGCCCTCGGTCCACAATTTTCCAAATGTGCAGTGCACAGAATCACACACCCTACCTAAGGACTCAGCAGTGCTAAGCAGGTCAGAAGGATTGCTTTCTGAGCCCAGTAGATGGTACTCCTGTTTAGATAGTTCAATACAGTATTTGCTAGTTTTGCAGCGAGTGATGTTGCTGACAAACACAGTCTGTTTGAGCCGGAATACTGCAAATATAATTCCAGAAAATCATCCCACAGTAGGCAAAAGGGATGACCTAGACAAGCTCACTGATATTCATCATATTTTTCTCCTGCATTATGAATATACATTCATTCATATATATGAATTGYAACTATATTCAGTATTAGATCTAATCTTGTTCGTATTAAAGTTTTGCATTAAACCCTTATTGGCTTCAACATCAATGGGAATGGGTTTGTCATTTCTGTTGATTATATGGAGGCACTTAGTTATACTTTTCTTTTTATAGTCTATTTGCAATGAACCATAGATGCATTAATAAAAGAAGACATCAGACTTGTACTTTCAATGCCAAAAATATAAGTTGACACTCTTTCAACTAAGCAGAATGCTGTCAATAGAAATTAGCAGAGTAAAAAACGCCATGCACCACAGGGAGGTGCAATCAAGGCTTTTCACAGACAGCTATATTGCAATGCTTTTTATTTTACATAGCCTTAAAACTTAAGCAAGTTAACTCAAAATGCATTTTATGAATTTGTAAATATTATCTCACTGCTGTATACATGCTCCAAAGAAACAGGAAAGCATTTTCCTTTCTACTTGGACATTCACCTCTCCTTTCCAACAGGCTAGATGAAGCTTCAATGCAATCTGAATCTTTGCAATTAAAAGGCTGATTTATCATTTTCTAAAAAGAATCATACTGTCATAGGAGGASAGTGGGTTGATTTGGAATACCTGTCAGCCACAAACAGGAAATCCCTGCAAACAGCTAAAATAATTGGGAAAATTGCAAATCCATTTACAAATTTCTTAACATTTTGTCTGTACACTAACACAACAATGATTTTTGACCTTAGTCTCTTTCCCCAGCACAGGCAAACAAGCTTTGAATTATTGTTCTGCTGCAACGTAACAATTCCATTGCTCTGACCCTTGCTGTCTTGCAAAATACAATAGAACAATAATTGTCAATCCTTCCTATACAATGTGCTAGATTTGACAGAGGTCAGCATTAGCTACAAGACCTYTGGCTGATGCTCAAAGAGGTAATATCTCTTCTCTAGTTCAGTTGATAAAACGTTAAATATAATCAATTTTTGCCATGCTTTTGCGGAGACGGAGATAAAAACAGTTTTTACACTACAACATGTTTTTTAATAGACAGAAARTAGATGACAGTATAGCTCAAAGTGCTTTGGTAAATATACTATTTAAATGTCAAAAGTTTTTATTCTTCTAAAGAGAAATGCCATAATTCTTCCTTCCAGTTTGCAGTGTGATGAATTTWAGAAGGCTTTGCTGTGTGCAGAAAATAGAGGATTTTGATACAGATCTTACATGAGTAATACATGAAGGAAAAGACTGACTCAYAGACATTTTGTGTTCAGCATGTGATTTGTACAAAGCAAGGACATAATGTGACATGGAAATAAAATGTGTGGTAGATGCTCCTCTTTGGCACCATGGAGAAGCTGGTGGCAAGGTCAGCAGCTACAAYGTCTAAGCTCCTCACATTGTAAGCAGTTGTTAGTTAAAATTTTGCTTCRGTCCTAGAGCCTGAGTCTTTTGTCTGTCATCTCTGAACACTTTGATTGGAAAAGCTTAAGAGAAAGAGACATTTATGGCATGCRGCAGTACTCCATATCTGTGGGGGAAATCAGACTTCAAGACCAGAAAGAAGAACTGGCATATGAAAAGAAAGCATATATTTCTCATAATTCAATTTAATAACATTATTCCTATTGGYATATTTCTAGACTGTGCACATAAAACTGTCTAATGTTGAAATAAACAGCAACAAAAAATTCTCCTTGTGACTACTTTAAGTGTATTCCCTACTCTTTACCCATACAAAACATGAAACCACACAAATCTTTGCTTCCCACTTCTGTTAAGTGATCCTGAATATATTATTTTGAATATGCTGTCAGCTCAGATTCATAAAGATTGGAGCAAAAAAASCACCATTTTTCGATCAAGAGGCTGTCTGTTAGAAAACAGCTATTTCGCAAGACCATAATTTGACACTGAGCTTCAGAATACACTGTCATCTCCATGAAAAACTTAAAACCAGAATGTGCCTGAGTTACAGAAGTCACAGCCTTTGCAAGAYTTTTCCTGCAGCGCATTTGAGAATTTTCTCTGCACTGGGAAGCTGCTGGTCCCAAGAGCTCACTGTTACATGGWGAAGGCATGCACTTCTCCAGGGCAGCAAGTATGAAAACAAGAGAAACATGGTGGGAAACAAACACTTGGAAGACCTTTCAACTTTTGAGAAGCATTTGTAGGATGCCTACTCACACAGAAAAGATGCTACCATACTGGTGACATAGTGGAGTCAAGCACTACCWGTGCTGAGCATGTGTGGCAGGATTTATTTATGGCTCCCACCTCAGCCCATGCCTGTCCCTGTCTGTCCTCATGCCCATTCTGATCCCTGCCCCTGTCTCTGCTTCCTTCATCTTTACTTTCTGGAAACCCAGCAGCGACTGAGGCTCTGCCTGCTGATACAGAAGGRGTTCTAGGGCGAAATAACAAAGGAGATAATTATCTAACAGCAGCATGGAATGGAGACAAAAGGCCTTTGAAATGCTGAAAAATGCTTGCTGGAGTTCAGATGTCTATGTCCTTCATTCCTCCATCACCCCACCTTGCCCCAAGATTGAGCTCACCTAATGCTATGTCGCAACAAACCTCCCATGCCTTCAGTGTGCTGTCACTGATGTGCTTGGTTTTAAAGATGGCACAGTTAAAACACTTTGATTATGGGGTTGCCCACTCCTAGTCTTGGTCAGGTGGTCCCTGGATGGGAATTTTAAAAAGTATTGTGAAACATGTTAGCAATTTTGAATAGTAACRATTTTCTCCAGAAATTAAATGCTGACCCATGACTCATGGGATAGAAGAGCTGCAGAACAGTGGCCTCTCTTTTCTAAGGAAAGGATTTGTGTTTCAGAGATTCCTGCTTCAAATAGGAACAATCACCAGTACATTTTTCACAAATGAGTTGGAGTGCAAACAGAGTTATCCYTAAGCAATTCAATTTCACTTGATAAACAAAAGGAGAAGCAAGGTATCCTTTAGCAAAGCACGTTAGAGAGAGCCAGGAATGGTAAATAAGGAAGAAGGCTGTCAAAAAGGCAAGTAAGAGGAAAAGTAGACGAAAATCTACTGAATGTCCCAGGAGGAAAAAAAAAAAAAAAAAAAAAAAAAAAAAAAAAAAAAAAAAAAAAAAAAAAAAAAAAAAAAAAAAAAAAAAAGCTACCTTTTAAACATTGGTTAAATATGTTATTTGAAAAGATGGAACAATAAGCACAAACATTTCTTTGCAGACAGTATGGAAGAGAGTTTTATGAAGCAAAGCAATCTGTAATCAGTCCCTTTTTCCCTTGCCTACATTTCCAAAAGATTATCCCAATGCCAAACTAGCTATCTATCCTGCCTCTAAAAGAGGCACCTGGCAATTACAGCCCTGCAAAGGTGCAGGGYTCCCTTTGTGGCTGTGTGCGAAAGAAGCAAAATACCCACTTTCATCTYTGCATCTGAGTGCATTTGTACTACACACATACATGGGATTTTTCTACAAAGGCAGGAAGGCAAGGTCTGTTTTTTCATCATACATTTAAAAGTGAACCCTCACTGCAGGCGCAGGGCTTTGTAAGCATGCAAGCAGCTTGCTCTTGGCTTCASACATTTATTCCTCAAGAGCCCAAGTGCACTGAGCAAATATGCACATTTTAGTACTAATATTACTACTGAGTGTACACTGGTAGTTGTGCATATATATTGGTCTATTTTCCAGTACTATTGCTGGGAGGTAGGGAGAAGAAATGCTGAAGCAAAAAAGTCTATTACCAGGAAAGGTAAAAATTTAGCAACACAATTTAGTAAACTGTATGAAGCACAGCATCCAATGCTCAGGAAAACACCCAGATATTCAGGTCCTTATCTAAAGTATGTCCAAACTATCTGCACTTCTTGAGTCTGCAAAGCTGAACTGGAAATTGGACAAGACAGGCTTTTCTGGTATTGCCTGTTTCTGGCTCTGGCAGATAGCGGGTGATAGCATCTCTCTTTACACACTTCTGCAGAGCAGGAGCAGTCCGGGGCTCGCCGGGAAGCACAGTGATGTGCAGGAGAGATAATRAAGCCCAGGATTAACTATGGCAGGCCCTTGATTTTGTTCCCAGTGGAGGTCACGTCCCATGTGCCCCTTTGTGTGAGGAGTGCAGCCARTCTGAGCTCCCAAAACGTCTCCTTCCCACCCAGGGGTGAGGTATCGCAGGCTGCTGTGTGGTCTTTCTGTGTCGTCTCTGCAGAAGATGGGCAATGCATTTGTATACTCAAAGATTACTYCTACATAAGAAAAGCAAAAATGAAAGCAGAGAAAAATAAAATCCACCAAATCACCTGTAGGCTTAACTCTTGGAGCACCTWCCTGTGTCAGAAAGCATAGTCACCTGTCAAAACTGAGATTTTGTGGCATTTTGCTCACTATTCGAGGATACAAATCCTGCTGTGGATTCCAAGRAGTTTGGGAAATGCTCCCACCCTGATTCAAGTGGAAACTGTCTGGCTTAAATCAATCAGAAGGAAAAAAAGACAGGGTTTGTTTACTCTGTCAGAGGGGAAAAAAAATAAAAGGGAAAATTATCAAGACCTTGATTTWTTTTTTTTTTTTTGCCTTGAATTATTCTTATTTGTAGGTAGGACCATTTGCAAAAAACAAATTGGTTCTTTATAACAATGAAAGCAAGCAGCCGCACGTAGTGATTAAAAACAAGATTAAAGAATAAATACTGATATATATTTGCAGTGTATTAGTAAATTCATTAAGCAAGAGTCACGTTTAGTGTAGGTTTTACTTTAACCACAAAAATGTACATTTCGGGGCTAAGGTGATGAAAAACATAAAT
Organism: Malurus melanocephalus; assembly: GCF_030028575.1. Classification (NCBI taxonomy): domain Eukaryota; kingdom Metazoa; phylum Chordata; class Aves; order Passeriformes; family Maluridae; genus Malurus; species Malurus melanocephalus. The sequence goes on along the minus strand of NW_026623690.1, from coordinate 322,679 downwards.
AAAATTGCCTGGTATTATGAAGAGGGGGGAAGGGATGTATGGAGTGTTATAAATAGCTGAAGGTATCGATCAGTGATGGTGAAATACCAGTGAACTGTGCAGAGCACTTTGAGTTACCTCCTTGTCTTTGATTAGGTTCAAATGTTAAACTTAATCTGTAAACCTTTAAATGGGATTCAGAGCCAAGAGTCTCGAAGACCTGTGGTTTCAGAAAACAACTGCTGAGTTTGATCCAAATGTCAGAACAAAATGCAGAGAAGGACTTCATATTGGATTTGGAAATGAAATTAAAAATCAATGAACACTTTTTAGACATTCTTCTCCCCTTGAATATTAATAACTGGGTAAGAGGGATAGTAGCATCTGGAGAATTATCTGTGTTAAGACTGGATGTAGTCAAAAGCTTCATTCTAAGTTTTAAAAAAAAATTATTTAATATCTTATAGATATTTCTTTGAGCATAGAAATAGGAAAATTAGAGGATTTCCTTCTTTCTATGTACGATTTTTTTGTTCCCGGAAAGAAAAGGCTTTTGGCTTCTGTGTTTTTTTGAGGGGAAAGCATGTATTTCAAAACAGAAAACAGAGAAGTTTCACGCTATTTCTGACAGGACAAGCTCTACTGTTCCGCGTGGCTTCAAGGACAGCCTTGTTTTAACGACAGCYTTCTTAATTCTCAAGTAAATTGAGATTTCACTGTTTTCTTGGTCCACTTGGGAGGTGGGCASTGACACTCCGGATCAGCTGCTGGCGGTCAGGGCTGAATTGTAATGCAGAACAAATGAGGGCTGGATCCGCGCCCTCCTCGCATTCAGCCGCCACCGCTGCCACTTACAATTACAAAGGACAAGAGCAGGAGACACTCCAGCAGCGGGGAAGCATGACCTGCGAGCCGCAGCTCATTTCGCACCGCACTTATTCAATACGGCGCTGCCCTATAATTTCCTAYAGCATCGTTATCTGCTCGCCGCTTACACACTCACACCTTCATTATGTCCCCGGCTGCCAGCGCCGGCTGCTTGTCACATCTATTGATCGCACCGGGCTCAGATTTGCATGGATCACTCGCGACTGTCCTCGGCCAAAGCCATACCCTGCCTGGGACTGACACCGCTGGGACTAATGTCCCTGCCGGGGACCGACACCTCAGATAGGGACCGGGACCTCAGATAGGGACCGAGACCTCATACAAGGACCGGGACCTCAAATGGGGACCGGGATTTCATACAGGGACCGGGACCTCAGATAGGGACCAGGATCTCATATAGGGACTGAGACCTCATATAGGGAACCAGGACCTCACATAGGGACCGGGACCTCAGATGGGGCTGATAGCACTCGTAGGATTGATGCCCCTTATAGGAACAGCTGCTCCTGCCCAGGCCCTATGCCTCTGCTGAAGTCTGACACCTCTCGTGGTGGTTGATATTCCTGCTGGGCAGCGATGCCCCTGAAAGGCACCGATGCCCCTTACAGGCATTGATGCTTCATAGAGGGACTGGTACCCCTGCCAGGGACTCTGCCAGGACTGACACTCTGACAGGGAATTACGTCACTTTCGAGGGGGCAGCAGCCAGCAGGGTCTCGCTGAGGGGTCTGGGCAGCTGCCCCCAGCAACTGGCAGCCCCAGGAAAGGATCTCGACATCCCAATCAAAACCCGATGCATGAGTATCTGAGAGAGACTGTCTTTGCTTAGATTGGAGTCGCTGTGATTGCCTCATAGACAGGACAAGGAACTGGACACCCAAAACCCTCTGCCAACCATTTGGCATCGATTTCCATAATTATAGGGTGGGTGTTTTAGCACAGAGGTTTGACAAGAGACTGAGATACAGGGAAGAAAAAAGGGAAATTGTATTAAGATGAATGTCAGTGTTGTTTGTAYTGCACTAGGTATTCTATTTCCCTGTCAGAAGGAATGAGACTATCAGAGGGTGCAAGTATGTTTGTGAATCCGAGGGTGTCTGCTGCAAATGCAGGCAGGGATGTCAGCAATCAGAGCTGGCACATGCAAGGAATAGAACATCCCACAGCTGGTGGTGTTGAACTTGTCCTGAACTTGGGATGCTGTGCTCTGACCACGTCTGTGGATGCCTGAAGCTGGCTGAGATGTCAGATGTTTAGCTGGGGCTAAAAAGATGCAATATTTAATCCCATTTGTGTTTAAGTCAGTAGCACAGGTCTGATGTCTTTGGCTGGAGGCAGGACTGGATCTGATATCAGAATTAGCTGAAGATCTCTGTTTAAAACCTGCTTGAGTGTTTGCACAAGCAAACAAGGTGATCAGATGGGGCTAAGAAAAGCGCTAATTGCTGTGTTCCCGGAGAAATATAGAAACAGCCTCTTGAAAGGTTTGGTGAATCATTTGCCCTTTCTTTCCTGTATCTTTGTATTTCAGGGAGAGGTTTTGTGAGATTTTGGCTGCAGAAGGAAGGAATCCAAGCTATCTGAACCAACGGTGGTAGCTCAGCGGGATAACAAAATCCTCACATTATTGTAGAGCAGGCAACTACGCAAACCTTTTCAAATCCTCTCCACAAGTAGAGTGCAGATAAAAGCAGGCAGCAAAATGTTTCTGAAATTATCTGTGATGGAGTAAAATCATGCATCATTTCATGAGGGATGCTGAATCAATGCTTATTACTTACAAGTAAGGWGTTTAAATCTTTCAATGGGTATGGGAAGAAAAGAAAGGGATGGAAGTGTCTGAGATGAGTACAGTAAATTGTCCATGAATTTAAAATATATCCATCCTAATTATTCTTATTTTAAATTGTAACATATATATTCCTGATCATTCTCAATCCCTTCATTTCAGTTTAYTACATTGTTTAACATTTTGATCCATTTGCTTCATTTTGCCTTTTCTTTCRCTGTCACAGACAGCATTTTAAAGAAACTACACCAGTGCATATGAAAGTCACAGCTTGCAGGAAAACAATCTAATGTCAGTAAAATATCAGTAAATGAGAATTTGATCTTCATTTTCAGAGGGAGAAAAATCAAGAATCCATTCCTAAAAAACAAGAATTAGCATAGCTATTTTTGAGAATTAGTTCTGAAAAAAGGCAATCATGTCTCAGCTTGGTGTTAACGATTTCAAAGTTTCAATTTTATTGTATTAATACATAACARTTCTCAGTTGAGAGATTTTCAGTACCTATGATAATGCAAAGTATTARAACTTTATTTATTATTGCATCAAAATAGATGATACTAAACTATCAGCTTCCTACATACAGCTGAGTCTGGAGTTGTTGTTTTGGTTGGATTTTTTGGTGAAGCACTGTACTTCTATTCCCAGTCAGAAGGTCATGAATGTCATAGTACACCCAGAYATTTACCTTTCACCATTCCTGCAATAAAGGAAACAGTGCCACTTTAAACATTTACAGCTCAGGTGGAGGCCACAAGGCAGGGGTTGGTGAGGAGAGGTCACCCATGTGTCAGTGGTACTGCAAAGCATAGGTGGTGCAGGCAGGGCAAGCTGCTCACCTCTGTTGTGAGATCCCACACAGACAATGCTGTACATGCTGGCCTGAATTTTGGAAGTCACTAATATTTGTATTTTTAAAAGGAATCTGAAAATAGCAAACTTGTGACATGATTGGAAAATGTGCTGTGCTGTGTGTGGGCTTYGCTGACAGCAGATTCCGGTCTGATACAAGCAGGGCACCATTTCAATCCCTCTGCATGAGCAGAGTCTCTTCCACAGATGAAGAGACAGCAAGGAAGAATCCTGCTAACATTTCCTAAGGACCTGATGGACCATGTTTTTCATCCAAATTGTCCTCTGAGCTCAAGGATACTACACTCCCAGCCTTCTGCCTCAGTATGATTAAGGAGGCATCCTGTATAACAAACACCACTCTAAATTATGATTTTCCAATATTTTTAGCTTTTCCCAAAACTTTTTATGTGACTTGTTTAAATCCAAGAACAATGGTGAAGATAAAAGAGCAAGAAAGCTTTCTTGTGCTATTTCAGTATTTGCTGAAACTAATAATTCAGTGTCATATGTGATGATGTAGTAAGTCAGCAAACGTGAAATATCTCTAGGGAGCTCTTTGTTCTGCTATTTTTTTTCCTATCCAGTGCTTCTGGTTGTCAACAGAAAAACATAAAATAAATTTTCAGATTCTAAATAAGGCATCCTCCATATGATCCTAATACTTCTTTCTGGGGAAAAAAAAAAAAGAAACAGTCAAGCTCTGATGTATAATTTTCTTTAACTGTTTCCCCTTTGATAAAGATGCAACGGGAATTGAGCATTTGAAAAGGATGTTTATTAAACTGATTCTATAAATGGAAATGTATATTTTAAACCCCAGGATTCAGGAGGATACTTTGTACTTTATACTGATGTCATTTCAATCTTACTCTCCTTTGTCCCTGTAAAATAACCTATGGAGAAAAAAGTTACAGCCATAAAATTTTGCCTATTCTTTAAGAGAAGGTCTACTTTCCCCAATTTTGGCTAGTTTTAGGATTCAAAGAAACACTGAAAAATCCCACGTTGTCATAGCTTCACTCAGTGAAGCTATTCAAATTGTTTGTGTTTAAATAAGAAAGGTGTTTCCAAAATAAAGCTGATGCTTCCATCTGAAGGCCTGTCCATCYCCAGTTGTGTGCCAAGGAGTGCAGGGTGACAAGACTCTTCACTTAGGTCTTCACCTGAGTCAAATGTAAAAATTAAATGGGAACAATCCAGGCTTAGGTCTCCAGTCTTATGGCTAAATGATAGATTTAAAGCTGTATTCCCATTRAATATTTCCCTACCACCAAGCCTGGCAGAGTTCGGCAGAGTTCACATCTGCAAATTTTATTCAGAAACTGTCCAGCAGTAAAGAGAAGTTCATTATTTTAAAATAACTCTTGTCAGTTTGGCTAAGGTTTTATTTGATACAGCACTTGTGTTTTAAGGCTTCAGTGGCTGCCTGTCATTGTCATCCTGTAAAACTGATCTTTTCTGGTATGACACACRGAAATTAATGCCTGAATGTAGATTCAGTGAGAAAAATTAAGGGAAGAAGGATTTGGACAGAAGGCAGAGACAAAACTGAWGGGCTCCATAGCTCTACTGATTAACATGGTGCCTGCAGAGTCACCAAGTCACTCTTGTAGAAATTGTTGTTAAGTACAATGTCTTTATCTATTTTTTATATAAAAGGAGGGTTCAGGATTCACCACTGAGATGGACATGTTGGGCTTTAATAGGTTTACCCAAGATCTTAAAATAGTGTCTTTGACATGCATCTGTATGTTGAGCTTGGACTGAAATTTTTGGTTGTATGAATCATCCAGAGATATCAGGTGGCTCTTTGGGACTTCTACAATAAGGAGACACATAGATTAATTACTGTTCTCTGTGTTTCTTGACACCCCTTCTTTTCTTGATGTATGTTTTGGATTTGTCATGTCTTTGCTGCTGCTCAGCTTTTTCTGAGCCGTCTGTGGAAGTCATTCTCCAGGAATTCGGTGCTGTAGAAAACCTGCATGCAAGCACCTCTAGGTATCTCTCCTTTCTGCAGACAGAGGCWTCAGCTCCTCTACTTTCCTGATGCCAATGAAGGAAAATCAGCTGTAGTGCAGGAGCAATACAATTAAGGAGGAGGAGGGGTAAATTGATGTGGGGCGTAGAGGATAAACCTGTAAAAGTATTGACTGCATTCCATTGTACATTTCCCTTACTCATGATAATTGAAGGAGTTTTTTTTAACTGAGGAACTGTTATTGTTTTTTTCAGTGGTGCTGGTGGCGGGTATTTATTTAGATCTGTGAAGACAGTCATAGCTCCTTATTCACATTTTAATATCATCTAGACATCTCAAGCAAGAGCTGGGGGTCCATATTTGTAGGAGCTACATCCAGACACTGGATAAAGACAGCATTTACCTCAACAGTTTACTGACAACCAATTAAATAAAACTTTCAGGGAGCAATATGGCTTGTTGCCATCTTGAAGAACATAACTATTTAGATGTGATGCCCATGTATATTTACCAACATATCATCATTTAGAACCATCCTACAGGTGGTTCTAAATGAAAAAGGACCAAGCAGCTGCTGAGTGCAATCTTCAGAAGAAACAGTCAGAACTAGGAGCTAGATTGAAACCACGGCACGTGAATTAACTGTCATATAGGAAATAAAATGAAAAAATCTTGTTTAATAACATGAGGAAGCCTTTAAGTTATTTGCTTTTCTCTATCTGGAGTATCCTCTCTGACTTCTGAATGGCCATATTGTGCATGACAAACAACTTTCTACGGCAAATCCTTGTATCAGATGGYTTATTAGAGGGATGTACAAGGATAAATAATAATTTTTATGATCTTCACTATAAGTTTATAAGTTAGTTCTTCCCAAAAAAATATTTTCTTTACTTTCTCAATGACCTTACTCTGACTGTCTGTTGTTGGGTGCTCAGTAGGGGCTGTAGAGCCTTACAAATCTCWGAAATTTGTAGCTGACTGTTGCTATTGTTGGCCAGCTGTTGGAAAACATATGCCTCTACAGGAGCTTTCTTGTACTTCCACAGACTTTTCTGCATTTACATTCTGAACTGTTGTGTTCAGCCTTGCAGTGATTATATATAACATAAATCTGAATGCCTTTTGAAATGTATGCTTAAAAACAAGTTGACAGAAAAGTGCAGTGGAGCTCCTTTTGGAAAATAATTGGATATCACASAAACCTGGTGAATCTGGTAGGGGATCTACCAGAGGTCAATGCAATTCAATACACTTTTCCTAAATTGACCATTATTACACCTTAACCTCAGCCACTGTCCCTAACAAGGTCACTGACTGCTGCTGGARGTCTAAAGGAAAAAGCTGTAACACTAAACATATGTCAGCCTGCAAATGTAAASTTTAGTCAAATTATACTTCCATAATAACTTCTTTAAACTGTAGCACATTACATTACTRAAATAACAGCAATAGCTATGCTGTAGTATTTTTCAGTACTGCCTTAATTCTCTATAAGGCAGCTACCACAAGATTACTCTATAAAACATTTTTAGAGTTCCAGAGAAGTTGGTTAAGGTTTCTCAAGACACAGGCTTGCAGYATTCATTTTAGAAGATGGTAGTCTTTCATCAAAAATTCTGCAAGTCTTTGTAATCCACATGGTTGCTATGGGGAGAATTTATTCATCATTTAATTTTTGGAAGTTTTCCAAACTGAAAAGATTAGGGTGAAAAGTATATTGTGTGCAAGCAGCCCATGGTCATTTTAGCTTTCCTTAATCCCCTGCCATAAGCATTTGCATCTGTATTTTACTGATGAAAAGGCTGTCAGCACAGGGAAATGAACTGTTTGGGGCAATTCTCAGGTGCCAGATTTCCCAGCCTGAGGCAACTGCATGAGGGTAACTGCTGTGGTTCAACCTCTTGGGAATTCCTTGCAGCCAAGGATTTGGGTGGGCTGGGGACCCAGCAGTGACAGGACACCCCTGTCCCACCAAGGGCAGCATCCTCTGCCCAGGGGTGCTCTGCACAGCCATGCTGCAGCACAGGGGCTTTCCCCCAGCAGACTTCTTTTATTTTTTAAGTTTTAGTTTCAAAGRTTTTATTAAAAGGTTGTAGAAGAAAAAAAAATGTTTTCATTATTTCAATGTCAGAGAACTACTATTTTAAAAGAGTAACAGTTACAAGTATTATAATAAATTACTCATAATAAATTATTGGCAAAAATAAATTAATAATGATCTGTTATAACTTGATTAATTTCCAAATCGTTGGAGAAAGGGAATTGGGATACTGGACAATTACAGTGGAGGCCTTACAGAAGATCTGGTAACAAGTTAATCCCATATGAAGAAACTGTCTTTGACCAGTCTGGGCTGGGATTGAAACATCTGATGACAGAATGAAGTTTCAGATATCCCTGCTTTTGGGACACTTTCATTCCACATTTTGGTGCAGTTTATTACAAACACAKGAAACACAATTAAAATAAAAATTGTTTCTAGTGATGAGCTGTATCTCTACTCCCCTCAGGAGTCAGAGCTGCTGAATTATGTTCTAGTATGCCCATACAAACATCTTTCAGAGAGTTTTGTTTCATCTCCAGTGACTACCGCTGCTTTGTGTGGCAAATACAGGCTTACTAATTACAACAATTTGCAGTCTTTGGCATCTAGGTATTCTCCCCATTAAGGAGACTATTGTCTRATCACCTTTGAAATGTTTACCTCATGCTCATCAGGGACTTGGATGTTGCTTATTGCTAGCATGTTTCAGTGAGCCTCCATCAGAGTAGACATGGGTCTTGGAGAAATGAGGGGGACAAGGGGAGCTTCTCCCATGGGGGATGAAACTTGGCTGCAGTGGCTTTCCCACAGCAGAGAATACAGAATTCCAGATTCCTTCAGTTCTGCTGCAGTTTAGTGAGGGTGCAAATCCTTTTAGCATTGCCTTAACCTCCAGCTATGCAATACCACGRTGCTACCCAGCCTGGGATATTTCATGTGCAAGAATATGCAAAGCAGACAGGAGGACCTGTCGGCAGCGAGGTATTTTTCTGACAAACTTGATACACTGAATATGGATCCCTACCCTCATTGCTTCATCACCACCCTGTGATGTTTGGCCCCAAAGCTAAAGTGGTTTTTGCTGCAAATAACCACACTGACAGYTCCTTGTAAGTAGGGCAGGAGTGGATTAGTGCAGGCATTTTGTGGCAGAAGGCTCTGGAGTCTCACCTGCACAGCCACACGATTGCATTCATGTCCTGCTTTAACGCCCTTGAGCATCTTTTATCTTCCAGATTCTAAGGGCCTTTTTTTTTCTCTCTACCTACACTGGCAGGAGGGAGCAAAATGAAACAGAAATGGGACAGAGAGGAGAGGAAAAAATAGATGGTGGCTACTGCATCYCTGTCCCCTCTCAGGAGCCTACAGGGCATGTCTGCTCCCAAGCAGCAAATTGCAAAAATTTCTACCATGGGCTGCTGCTTGCAGTATCCATAGCTCCTTAGCAAAGGGACAGTGCAGCTGCAAACTGTGGAATAAGGCAGCCAGATGGCCTCTTCTTGAAGGGTTTGTGCATATTCTGGGAAGTGCAGTCTGGAGCTTGCCTCTCCCACTTGCTGTGTTGCTCAGCAGGACCCTTTTGCTCTGAGAGGGGCTCCCCTTGCAAATGCTGCAACCCTTGTGTGGAGCATTCCCTGAGACATCTTAAATGCTCAATATAATTTTACATATTTGCACTTCTGTAAGTTCAAGACAACACTTATCTAAATTGTTTCACCTGCAAGTTTTGTAATAATGTGTCACTGAAAATCAAGCTACTCCAAATTTTAGAATACAGAGGGATGAAGAAAAAAATTTATCTCATATTCATTCTACTTCATCTAAATATAATTGTACAGAAAAAGTACAGCCATGGCCACCATGATACACATGGATCTAGTATTCAGATTTGGGTAAATCTTCCAAAGATTTGTTTTCTAAAGTTGCTCATATGAAGGCCTTAGGTGAAGTAAGGATGGACTGCTTTTTCCTTTCATCCATTTTAATTTTTTTTCCATTTCTGTTGATTACTAACTCTACACTATATTGCGTAGGCATAGAAATTTAAATGGTAATGTATAATTAAGGTRTGCAACCTGGCATCCAGTTTCACACTCTCTTTCCCCGTCATACTCTCATAGTCACCATCAGTCTTCCAGTTAATAAACTATTTGGTCTGCCCTTCAGCTCTCCTCTTTTGAGAGAACCTGAGTGAAGTGAATTGTCACAAATCCTGCAAAGCTTGGACTTCTTGCTTGGGTACCTCGAGAACAGAGAGAGACCTGTCTATCTCACAAGAACAGGAATAGAGGTTTTTGATGTATTGGCTGGGATCAGTAGTTGCRATGGGTTCATGAGAGGAGTCCCAACTCCCAGACAGCACAGGGAAAGGGCATCCACATCAGGATTTACACCTTAAACTCTCCTACCTGGCTGGCTCACCTAGGCCTGAGTAGGTGACTGTGTGTCGGTGTGACGCGCATTTCTTCACAGACTGTAATTCAAGGTGTGCGAAGTTAAACCTTTAAAACMGTCTGAATTACTTCAGTCTGAAGATAATAATCACAGCAACCTCCACAGGTTGTTGGCCCTTGGAGATGAAAAAAATCCCAAGCTTCTTTACTCAACAAAAAGGAGCAKGCAACACCACTAAAAATCATTACCGGGGCATTGAAGAACAGCCATAATTTCTGTGGGATGATAAAACTGCTAAGTGCATTGGCTAATAGCAGACATGAACACATAACTGAGAGAGATGGTGTTATTTTATAATTTAGCTTTTTCCCACATCATTGATACTGGTTTTGTATTTCCTAGTTTGAGTTTATGTCACTTTACCAAGGGGTTTGAAAACATGTACATGTTTTTTCTGAGAAGGAAGACARACCCAGTTGAGTGGGACCGGTAACCTTGAATTTAAGATGGAAAAGGCTGTTGGAACTGGGCACTTCACCAGGTGGAGAAGCCAACTCCTTCCATTGAGGAGAAGAGGAATAAGCACAGCACATTTAAGGAATTTTACTGACCTTGTAGGTGGATGGTATTTTAAAAATTACTGTCTTTCACATCTCCTTGTGGCCAAGAGGAAACCTTTCACCAGCATGACTTCAGCTGTTTTCATGCCTTCTCCAATCTGAAACCAGCCTAGGAGAGAGCTATACTTCTAGTATAGATCAGTCATTTCTTATGTTGCCTTGCTGATACTTTCTTAAAACTGTGTCTAGAAATGAAAACCAGCTCATGAAACTGTTAGCACTGAATAGTAGTTCCTGAAAATGGGYGGCTTTTCAGGTTTGGTAGCATGACTTTTCTAAGGACTGGCAATGCCAGTCTGTCTTCTTAACATGTTAGATTCCAGTCATTTTGAGAGCATGTTAACAAAACATTATCAGAAATAAAGCCTTCAGAAAATTTAATGTGCTGAGCTTGAAGCCACTCCTAAAAATGAATGAATGTCCCAGGACGCTCATTTTCCTTCTAATTGGATCTGGCTTCTCTTTCAGATCCATAGTGGAAAGGACACAGATTGTTACTGAAATATAGAAGACACTTTCCTAAATCTGTCTTCTAAACTGACTTAAATTCCAGACTGGTCAGAAGTTTGATGTACAGTTGAATGTGCATTTTGCTGCAGCAGTAACTACTTCACATACAAACTGCAAGGTTTTTTGCCACATTAATAGATAAGAGTCAGCTGTGGTCAGAACAACAGAAATCAGAAGGGGAGAAAGGTTAAAGGCTGAAGGCTCAAGCTGAAAATAAAAAATATTGTTTGCCTCTATGTTTTCCTGCAGACAAGTTTTTATCCCTGAAATAGGCAGACACACTTTAAAGAGATGTTTATTTAAGCTRTGTAGCAGTTTGGGTGATGTGTACATTGTAAAAAAAACCCTGCCAGTAACCTGTAAAAACTACGCAAGAACCTACTTTCACGCAGAGCTTCCTGAACTATATCTGACATTCAAGCAATGCAGGTCTGGATTCTCAGGCTCTCTTACCTCAGCTGTTGGGATGGGAGGGCAGTTTCCCCCTGAGCTTTGTGCTATGGCACATATCTGAAAGTGAGGGTACATAGGGCTTTCTCACCATGTGTGACCTGCTTCTGGGAGCAGAGAGGGTCCAAGAGGTGACATCATCTTGGCACACCTGTGTTATCCATATCCAGGCTTAATGAGCACCTTTAGAGACTTTTATGGAAATGGTTTGGTTTATTGAATTTGAAAATCTGTAACGTGTAGCTCTGTCTCATCCAAAAATTACAGAGGCCTATATACCAGCCAAACACAGAGGGTTTCTAATAGCTGGGAGGGCTGCAGTGGAAGTGGTTAGCAGCGGGAGCCAGGTAACCTACATTCCAACAAGAGGAAGTTTTAGATTAAAGGAGTTCTGATAAACAGGGGTTTGCTGTGCTCCTTCAGCCCAACTGCAAATGCAGCAGGCACTAATGATGAAATTCATTATTTAGCATCATTTTTCTTGATATTCTTCCGTTTTCCAGTTACTACCTAGGTTTCCAGATACATATTTTTAAATGAGATTATATGTAAGGACTATAGAGCAGAGAAGCAGTAGGTCCCTCGTAACTTAAAGCACATCTTGTCGGTTGTGCACCCGGCTTTTTGTAACGAACATGTAATGCTTTGTAGTCAGGCTTTTGAGAGGAACGCTGTTGTCATCTTTCCTCTCTGTAAAAGCCCCTCTTCTCCCGACACTTTAATTGCACAGTTGCCTAAATGAGACACTGCAGAGTGTTAATGTGTGAGTCTAAGCGAMAACACACTCCTCTTTTCACAGAGCTTTTGCCCTTGATCGTGAATGTAACAGAGCACGTACCTTAAAAAAAACCTGGAGATTCAAGGGGAATCGCTACACTTATCCTCTTGCATAAGGTTTGTTGACACTGGGATTCTTCAACAGTAACTCATAATCTTTCACTGGGAATAATAAGCATCGCAATTAGCGAACCAGTTAATAATTGCGTGGTTGGGTAGGACAGTAGAGGCATTTCTCTGTAAGTGGAAGCTGAGTGTCCACATGGTCTAAAGCAGACAGAAAAAAAGAGGAAAAAAAACCAAAATGCTTGAAATCCTTCCTGCAGCCTCCCTTCTTGCGAGCTGCCCCTCCGGCTTCTCCCAGACGAGGCGGCAGGATGTTTTTATTCCCTACGGGGCCATTCTCCCTCGCTTTCTGCCGGGAGCCGGGCACAGCCGGCAGCCCCGGGGGAGCGGAGTTTGGGGGCGAGGGCTGGCGGAGCTGATGTCAGCGCCGGGCGGCGGGAGCGATTGGGCTGCGGGAGACTTTGCAACAGCAAATCCGCCCCCCTCGCCCCCCCCAACCCCCGCACCATCGGCTTCAAAGCGGCCGGTGCCCAGCAACTCGCAGAGGTGCAAAAAGTGGGCGCGGGGCCGGCAGAGCCGCGGCGGCGCCCCCGGGCATCGCCCCGGCCGGGCCCGGCACGTCGGGGCGGAGGCGCGACCCTTGAGCGGCAGCAGAGCCGAGCGGAGCCCGGGAACAGCCCCGGCACAGCCCCGGCACAGCCCCGGCACAGCCCCGGCACAGCCCCGCCGGCCCGACCCACCGCCCTATAAAAGCCGCCTCCAGAACGAGGAGAAACTCCGCGGGAGGAGAACACGTCGGCGCGGCGCTGTCGCTGAGGGACCGGCATGACATCCGTCCTGGGCAGCGGCAGGGCGTCGGGAGGGCCGAGCGGGCAGCTGCGATGCAAGTCCAAGAGGAGGAGGAGGCGGAGATCGAAGAGGAAAGGTAAGCGAGATGCAATTTTCTTGTCGTTTTCTTTTCCCGCTCTCTCCGCCTGCCACCTGCACGGCATCGGCTGCTCGCAGCTCCATTGTCAGTGCCCGGCGCTCGCCGGCACCAGCCCTGCTCTGTCTGCCCCGACGGCCGGGGCGGGGTGGGCAGTGCCTTCCCCGGTGCCGGCCGGCGCTGAGGGCGGCCGCCGCTGTCCCCGCTGTCCCCGTGGCCGGGCACAGCTCGCTCCTCTGCCTGCGCTGTGCCGGGCCGAGACTGAACCCCACGGGGGTGCGGCGGGGGGCTCGGCAGGCCCCGTCCGGGGCAGCGCGGTGCAGCGGGTGTGTGCCCGGCTCCGGCAGCCCCGCTGTGCTCCGGTAGCCCCGCTGTGCTCCGGCAGCCCCGCTGTGCTCCGGTAGCCCCGCTGTGCTCCGGCAGCCCCGGTGTGCCCTGCCCGGCCGCCGTGCCCTCCGGAGCCCGCCCGTGCCCGCGGGCAGGAGGTGCCGCTGCCCGGGCGGAGCGCGGCGCGGAGCCCCCGCGGGTGTCGCGCCCTCCAAACTGCCGCTTCCCTTCGTTTCTGGACAAGGTCCGCCAAGTTTTTCTGTTTTGGTGCTGTTCCCCGTCCCCGAGCGAACCCTGGTTAGGAAGGCGCTAATTGCCGCAAGCAGGAAAAGCGAAGCTACAGGATGTCATTGCGAGCAGGGAATATGCCCTAGATAAGAGCTCTTCGCAAGGCTGTCTTGCTTTCCCCTGTAGAGGGGATGACATACTGCTGCCTGATTTTTGATGTTTTTCCTGAAAAAGACGAACTTAASCGGCTGTGAGCACTTTAAAGTAAAATAAACTGATACAAGGAGCAGAGTGCCACAGCTGCTCAGTTGCAAGGAATTCAACTGCAGAAATGCAAAGTCCGACTGTTTGTCCAAGCAGTGAATATGATCCAACCTGTAATTGTCGTCTCTGTGTGGCACTTCAAGTTTTAGTCAGCTACCTCTCAATACGCTGGATACGCTGTTTCTCCTAATTGTAGAAAACGTAATTTGTAGGTGCCATTAGCTAAGTGTTTCTTAATTACTGATTATGTTAAAGTCAGTATGTGCGGTATTTGATAACTTTTTAGAAAGGTGTCAAAGCAGCTTTTGTATAGCAGCWGGTAAAAAGAGGTCAGATGTTAAATGCAAGACTGTGCCATTTGATTGTCAGTATTTTAACTTACATCTGTTAACTCTATTCAAAATCATGGTAGCAAGTAGTGACCTGGACACAAGTAGAAACAGAAGACTAGCAAATATATCAGGACTTAGAGTAGGTGTGTAAYCTCAACTTGTATGGGATTTTAGCAGGTTATAACACTTGGTGAGAAAGGCTGCCTTTTACTTGRCATTGCAGAATAAATTTTAAAACACACTGAAAGAAGATTTTACACTCAAACCCTTTAAAATTCCTTGTAATCAAGTTGTGCTCTGCAGGCTTGTTTATGCTGATTTGTTTCTAACAAAACTACTTTTTTACAGAATTGCAAATGTAGCSTAGCTTAAGAGACCTGTCCTTGGCCAGGAGAAAAGAGTAATTTATTAATCTATGCAATAGAGGAAAGGTACTTGGTTTAATTTTATTTCTAAGAGCAGACAAAAGTTAGGGTCTTTCAATAAGACTTATCTGGTGCATCCTTTTTTGCTTTGTTTTGTCAAAACAAGGTGGAAGTTGAATGTCTTAAAAAAGAAACACAAACTTGCTCAACAATAACTTGGTAGCTGACAGCTCTTTGCAGAATGCACAGCTGGAGGTGGATGGCATTCTAGAAAGTGCTTAACTGACCAACAGCAATAAGAATGTGCACTTGAAGTGTTCATTTTTTACTTTTCTGAATGTGCTGTTTGTAGCCACTGTCCGAATAATGTAGTTGGCTAGTATACTAATCACAGACTTTTGTTCATATCATTTTGATTTTCCTTTCTACGTAATCACAGTATGCATTTATACAAATACACATTCCTGTAAAATTGTGCTGGCCAAAAAAATTGCTGTAATTTAAGGCATGTCCAGTATAGAACCTGTTGGACTTTACTATTATGCTGTTTTATTTATTGGCCATATATTTCTACTTTTTTTTAAAATATAATAAATAAGGGGAAGGTGTTGTTTAACAAACAGACTGTCCAGGAAACTGGTCAAGAAARTATTTACTAGACTTTCAAATTACTGCATTTTTGTAAGAATTATCGGGGGCTCCACTATTTTGCAGGTTTGATCTGTTTAAAAATTTGTGAGAAAATCTTTGCAGAGAGTTGAGCCAAAGACACTTGCTTTTAACAATTGTCCAGCACATATCWTGTTGTTTATTACAGGAATGCTTTCAGTTGCTGCTTTAAAGTATGTAACTAGGCACATGTGTTTACAAATCCATASACAGAGATACCTGCGGACATGAGAAGACAAAGAAATTCACTGTAGTCTTAAATTTAAATTATTAGATAAACTAAGGAAATTAATTTATCTGTCACATCCCCACTTCTTAAGGAAATGGACTCAACAAATTATTTTTACAATTTAATTTATTTTATTACATATGTCACATATGAACTGTGCTTAAAACCAGGTTGAGACATCGCCTGATAGAATATCTAGGGATGTACAGCAGCAGAAACAATTACTATTCTCAATTTAATAGTGTTGCTTATCACCTTCTTTTTTACTTTCCGTGTTTTCAGTCATCTTTATATTATGGTTAGTGCAAATTATAAATTTGGGGGGGGGGAGTATAGCACTTCACTCCATTTCTTTTGTACCTGGATGCTCTGTTTTAGGAGTTTCCTGGGGGCAGAAAGTAAATTCAAGCAAGGAGAGCAAACAGCTGAATTTCCTTGTGCATTTGGCCTSAGAAAACCAATAAAAAACATTTGTAGTAAGAGTCAGAGAGAGAATTTCCATGTATGCGAATCAAGCACTGAAAGGTGTCCGACACTGAATAGGATCCCAGTGTACAATATYATCATACAGTAATTAATTTGCATGCATCTTATTTTCATGCTTATGAAATCTAGCAACCATTTCAGTAAAAAGTTCCRCCTTAACAAAAAATATCTATGCAATGAGTATCATATTGCAAGCATATATTTACAGAGTGATTTCATTCAATTTTACACTGTGTGCAGAGTGTGTGTTAAAAAGTTAAAATATGGATATCCAGAGTCATTTGTTAAATTAGTATAAGTAAAAATATTTTCATTGTCATTTAGAAAAGTGTGATAACTGCCAGTGGGAAGTAAATATTTTAATTTTTCAAAGATCTAATGAAAATAAATAGAGATATTTGACAGATCATCTGCATACTACTTTCATGTGGCAGCAGTAATAGATATTTTATATTTCCATCTCCATTTGGTTGGTTTTGAGTTGTCGGTTTTCTTGGTTTTTTTAATCGATGTGTATAAAATGAGCAGAGGTTAGAAAATTATGTCTATAATCCTGTTAAATTAGAGAAATCCATTTAAATTTTTTAAGGTTTTATAAGCGTCTACTGGGTTTGTGGGTTCTTGCGTTTTCTCAGGGCTTTGAAATATGGCAGAGTGCTGGCAGAACTCAGCACAGCGGCCTCAGCATGGCTTGTGCCAATTTCATAGCCTGTGGTGTAGATTTTGAAAAGAAGGCTTGTTTTCCCAGATAAGTCATTACAAGTAGACCAAACAAAAGCAGAGTTGCCATTTACTGATAATGCTAAAAAAGCCACACYTCAGCAGCCTCCAGCAACTTCTTAGAAATCAGCACACGGAAAGTAAGTGTGAAATAAGTGATTGGATATATAACCCTTTTGAGTTATTTTCCAGTGTAAGACAACAAATAAGCCACCTTTTTTGAAATGCTGTTTTACAGGGCTACTTAATGAAGATAATTATTGGAAACAAGAGGGGATCAGGTATCCTTGATGTGGTAGAAGGCATGGACAGGGTCGCTGCTGATACAATGGGACATGAAATAAAAGTTGACAGAATAAACTAAATAAGGGCAGCAAGTGGGTTAGAGAGGYGAAATGATTGTGAAATGAAATTCCATGAAAAATTAATGAAATAGAAAGATTGTGCTGAAGATGAAGGGAGGAAACCAGCTTGGTTCTTCATCATCCTGCAATGCCAGAGTAATAAATGAGCGTGTTTCATCTTGGCGAGGTTCAGGGACACAACTCCTTCCCCACAAAGGGATTGTGTTGTGCTTCACAACGTGTTCAGTTTATCTCCTGCCCTGACAGCTCRAGAGGAAGGGAATGGATTTGGTGATAAAATTAAATTGATTAAACCTTTATCCATCATCTAATTTGGTAGCTTTCTTTTTTCCTTTCCTTTTTTACTATTACCTCCAGTTTCTAGTGATCCGTGTAATGACAGCAATTTGAGATAGCATCAAGGACATTAGCTACGATGACTGAACTTAAATTTAGAATAAAAATATGGGATTCATGAGTCCATATCTAAATAGCAGACGATTAGGCTATAGCAGAGTTGTAACTTCTWGCAACAGCACGTAATTGTGAGGACAAAAAAATGGTGTATTTAATTTTAAAGAGAACCAAATATTTCAATTTTATCTCAAAGTATTAATTATATAAGTAGAAAAGGCACTGGTATGAATATTGACCACATCCTACATGAGCAATAATGTATATTGTAATTTTTACCTTTCTGAGCACAGAAACTGTCAGATGTTTTGCTTTCCTCAGTGGCAATACACAGGCATGTAAAGCTAGTGGCAAAGACTCCAACTGTTGGAAATTGCTTCCTATTGCTTCAAATTTTGTAGCTTCTCCTTGGTGATTTGTGTAGGAAAATTCTCCCATAAGGTGAGAGCTTTGCTTACAAGTTCTAGTTTAAGTGGTATTAATAGAGTTTTTAAAATACTTAAAGGCAATCCTTTCTGAAGTGATACTACCCTACAAATGGAAAACACTGCACTAAAAATTAAAGGTCAGGTAAAATYGTCTTGTGAAATACCAGAGTTACTAAAGGTCCGTGCAAACTGTTTTCTTAGGTTCCTCTAATGCCTTATAGGTTAGCAAGTCGCATTAAAAAAGCAAACCTGAGGATATCCRTCTGATCTCTGTTAATTGTACTACTTTTGAATTACTGCTGGCCAATATTGTACAGGTTTTGCGAGTAGTAATGAACCTGAATTGATCCCTGTGTTTACAGCTAACTATCTCTACAACCTTTCAGGCAGTTTACCGTTTTTTCCGTGTAAGTGATTAGTTATCCAGACAAAAACGCTGATATGCATCAGTAGATAGATCATTCTCAAGGCATCTGTGATGAACTTGACGTTTTCTGTGTAGAGCAGCTTGCTTTGCTTGCAAATGATGTGGGTTCCAGTAGTAAAACGAAGCGCTTACCTTTCTGCTGTGGCTGACCTTTGTTCCCTGCACTATGAATTTGAAACGAAGCAGCCAACCCAGAGGAGTTTTAACAGCGTATTGTGATATATAACATATTAAAAAGGCTGCTTTGTTAACTGGCGGAAGCAGCTTGTCAACCCATACTAATAGGCAACCCTCCCTGAGTCATAAAATAGCCAAATTTAATGCTTTAACAGAAAGCATTAAATGGATGGAGTTATTGTCATTTGGCCAGTCTCGAATTTCTTGCTGCTTACAACAGAAATATGAGATGTATTTTTGGACCCTGAATTAACAATACACRGTCAGGACTGAGGACTGGACATCGCCATGGCTGGTTTAATGAAAATTTCAGCTAAGCAAAGCGTGATAATGAGGGAAGCACGGAGTAGGGCAGAGTGCGTAAAGAGCAGGACAGCTAATATTGAAGATATTACCGTGACATTAATGAATGAAAGGTGTATTTTCACTGAGTATATTCTGTTTCGTTCTGGCTGTTCTGGCTCCCAGATGTGTACAAGAAATAGTGAGGATTCAGACGTATATGGCAAAAGGGATTAGAGACGTTGAAAATTTCGGTAGAAGAAAATTGCTAAGATTTATATTGTTTACTTTGGAGATAAATATAAGAAAGGACACAGTAAAACCATACTGAGGGAGAAAAGATTATAAAGAAGGTAAACAGGCTACTCTAATTTAGTCCTGATTTTTTTTTTTATTTACTAATACGGAGGCCTTTAAGGAAGAAAAATTTCAGCATGTTTAATAGCAGGGAAAGAACTTTATCCATTGAGATTGTATGTAACTGGTCTGGGAAATTTGTTCATTCAAGGTAYGGAAAAACAAAACTTATTTTTAGGGAGTTTGAGGTATTTGATTAGCTCATCTGAGACTCGCGCTACTAAGTTTGATGCTCACTTGGGTGACTGTAGGCTTTGGCTTTTGGTAGGATACATTAAGAAGGATTTCGATTTTTTTAATATGAGATATGAATCCTCTTTTTCCAGAAAATTATCTGACTCCCGACTTGCTTGGATTAGGTGGAAAGGTGATTTGTAGGCAGTTTAATCGCTGCTGTTCACTGTGAGGCTTTTTGCACTCTCCCGGTGAAGCCGTAGCGTGGCAGTGGTTCAGGAGGTGCCTTTCTGCTCGGCTCAGCGGCGGTGGCGATGCGCGTCCCTCTGCCGTGTGCCTCCCAAAACCAGCAGCACAGCTGGCAGGAGGGCAGCCACATTTCCCTGGAATATTCCTGACAGCTTTTGAAGTCTCCTTCCTCTCTGTTCCCACTCAACRCCCTTCTTGGTATATGTAAAAATAGACAGAAATTGAGAATGATTCCTAGTGTCTTACTTCGATGCTGTGGTGAGGTTAGGATGATTACTATAAAAATTAATTCACCCCACCCATTTGTTATTCTCTTGCAAAAGGGTGGAATAAAAGGGGGTGAAAACAAATTTTACAAACACATGATGATTTGATAAGCAGAAAAAACCCCACAGGTACTGGCATGACTGCCACTGTAGCGTCATCAGATGAATATTTTGTCATAGGGGATTACCCCTCCAAACTAATCTGTGTTAGTGAAAGTGTTTCTGCTGGGTTCGGGTTTGGTCTCAATGCTAAACCAGCGACTGTGTCTGATTTTGGAGTTATGCCAGTTGTGAGTGCTGTTTCTGAAACCTGCACTACGTGCTGGTGGCATTTTTTGTGTGGCCCTGGAATGAGGAATGAGCAATAAGTAGATCTCGGCAAAATACTTTGTGCTAAAGTATGATTTTTTTTTCCCCCCATTTTTTGTTCCTTGTGAGAGAAATGGTGCTCAGAATTGTTAACAGAATCACCTTTCTCTAAATGCTAATGAAACATCAGCGTGAAGAGTCAAAGCTGCTGGGAAGTATGGGAAGAAATAAGTAGGATTTGACAGATAKTTTATCTCCATCTTAGAAAGAGATTTACACACAACTGATTTTATGCAATTGCTTTCTTCTTGCCACTTCTTGGAGACTGTGAAATGGCCATTTATTTCTTAAACAGTGGGATTTAACAAATGTAAAATGATGGCTATCAGGCCCACTGTAATAATGTGTTACCTTTATGTAAGGTCTAATTCTGCTGCCCCTACTCAGAGTAAAATTGAAATTGAAACTTCTCAGTATCAGTCAGGGTGGCAGAACTGTGTTGCTATGTACATTTATGTCTGTGCCTTAATATATAGGTGCATATATACATTTTTGTGTGAAATATAGTTGTCTAGCTGTATGAAGTGAATGACTGTAATAAACTCYAAGTTGTATTAGACAAAGGCTCCTGTAGAGTTCAAATTATATGAAGGATTTTTATATTCCATTGAAGTATTTTGTTTTGTGATGTAATAAAATACTCTCATATCATTTGTGTGTTTATTTCCATTCATCCATCCAGACTGTATGAATTTGTAATTTTAAAAATACATGTATAAAACTTCTCACAGTATTTGTGTGATCTTTCTCTATGCAATARCAGCCATCTTACAGACAAATTACRAAAGTACAATTGAATGAGGGATTAYAAGTTTGGGGTTTTTTAGAGTGCAAAATAAAGAAATAACAGTTGTTATAAGCCAGACTTTTTAGTATATTTCTACATTCGCTTTCTGTAGGTAAGTTTTTTGAGCAGCTCAGTAGTTCAGCATGGTGAAGACACATGTTTATGCCAGATCCCATAATACCCATCTCAGGAAACCCCAAACTCTTACCAAAAAGGTGCATTTGGTCTTTAGTTTCCTTGTGTACTGATCTTTCTTCAGCTGAATCCAAAGAAGCCAACTTTGAGCTCGTGCTCCATGTTACATCCATGCCAGCAGCCCTGCTGCAAAACTACCAGACAAAATGCCAATGGCATCCTGAACAAAACTTACCCRAAATTAACTTTTATTAGCTGATTTCCAGGTTGTAATTTCCCTTCCTCACGTCAATCATGAATTGCTATTTACATGTCTGTATAAATGGTGGTTTTGGGAAGCAAGCTGCAGTGGTCGGCAGCGCCTCATTGTTGAGCAGTGCAGACATTAATTAAATTGGAGCTCAGCTCTAGCTGCTTGTGGGTTTAGGATTTTAAAAGAAACAGCACAATAAGGGAATGTTCTTTAATATCACTGACAGCAGGTTTCTTCCACTTGCAACTGCTTCAAAGATTATTGATTGACCTGTGTTTATCATTTATTTATGCTAAAACATCTGATGCGTATCTGTTGTAAAATGTGTTGTTTCTAAAATCAAGCTATTTGACTCGTTTGCAATTCACATTTATAATGATCACTTTTTACAGCTGTGTAACAGAGAATTGCTTTAACTGGTGCTGTGCTCACAAAGAGCACTTCTTGTGCCTTCAGCTGAAATCCATAAGCACAAGACATTTGATGCTGCTCTTGGTGGGTTCTTGTTTTTGGGATTTTTTATTAAAAATGTTTCACTGTGCATATCCTTTATATTTCATACACAGGAAGAGGGAATATATAAGTGTTCAAGGATAAATGTAAATCATTTCAGTTCTGCCAGAACAAGTCAAAAGCTAGTCTTTCTAGGTTAACTTGTACCCTCTCATACTTTTTTAAAATGAGACTTCATCTCTGCATTCATTTTGTTAAAAAGAAAAAAAAAAAAAGAAGAATTTTGAAATCTTTTTATTTTACAGCACAAGGTGTAAATTGCAAGGTAAAACCAGGCAGTAAGTTGCTAACAGTAGTCGTTACCAGAAAATGGTTATTAGGTGTCAAAAAAAACCTGGGGATATAAAAATGTGTACCCGGTTTTTGAGTAGTTAGAAATGAAATAGGCTTTTGCAGTTAGAAATCTGGTTTGTAATAGTAGTTTAACAGAACMCTCTTTTATAGATTGGTTAGCCCAGGCACATTTTTAAGCAAGTGATACATTCTGCTTAAATGTGGTAAGAAGCCACAGTCCAAGATGTTTTGTCAGATCTTCCTGAAGGCTAACAGTGAATTCCATATTAGATTTGTACTTCTATGATGTAAGGCACATTGGACTGTTTTTTCCCTGGCAATGGTAAGAACATCCTTCTCTTCAGACGATTGCAACTCATCACAGACAAAACAGACTCTTATTGCCCAGAGTTAATAAAAATGCATCAGTGTAATCATGCTATGTACATGCTCAAACTACTTATGAAAAGTTGTTATTAACTCTCACAGACAGAGAGGCCGTATTTCCGCAGTTTACAAGAGGGAAATTGAGTCAGACCAGTTAATTGTTGCAGAATTAATTACCAAGAGGAATTCAGGAGCTTCGAGTGTCGAGCGAACCTGGCTGTACGAATCCTGGGGTTGTACCAATCCTGGGGTTGTACCAATCCTCGCCACAGCTGCAGTTGGATGGCATTGCTTGGGTTTGTCGCTGCGAGGTGCCCGTGTGACAGGAGCTGCTGGTTCCAAGGTGAGCAGGGTGCCAGGCTGCAGGGTGGTGCTGGCAGGCTGCTGGCAGGTGTAATCCCTGCCTGCCCAGCAGCCTGTGCAGGGCATGGCAAAGCAGTTCTGCCCGGCGGTGTTGGAAAGAAGAGGGCTTTGTATTTACTTACCCATTTTGTATGTAAGCAAAGGCAGTGGATCTGATTCTTCTTGGATGTTAAATCACGTTTGCTCTTCAGTTTCTGGAGGGCGTTCGATTTCTCCCAGAATGGGTTGTTTATCTGTGCTGGGGGTGAGGTTTCTATGTACCAAAGTTTAGTTTTAAAAGGCAACTCTTTCTTTGGTATTAAGCAGCACATTGCAGACAAGTCTGCAGAAAATCCATAGTAAATTCAGTTTTTTAATAYACAGCACTTCCTTCAGATGCTACAGGAATTTTCTTATGGAACTCATTGAAACTGTTACAGATTCTTTTTTTTTTTTTCTTTTTAATGAGATTTATCCTTTTAGATGAATCACTTAATTTCAGAAGGATTAAATACTAATTTCTAAATTTCAGCACTTTCGCTTCTATTAAAAATCATAGTAACAGTCCCTACATTTGTTCCTTGCCTGTAGTTCATCAGTTTTGTTTATGCACACGCTACTTGGAAGACCAAAAGACTACTCCACTTTAGCTAAAACCACTCTAAATTCACTCTAGTCTTAAACAATAATTCTTTGACTAAAATGTGGCAGACAATTATTAAGATAAATAAAGAACCAGGCACTTATTTTTGAGTCCAGGAAAGTAATTTGTAAAGTTAAAAAAAAAAAAAGTAAATAACATCTATTCCTCAAGCATTATTATTTTAATTTTACCTGAAAAGAATTGTCTCTGAAAGTGACTGAAACCAAGCAGCAAGAAATTACACAGGTCTGGGTCTTGTAGAGTGATGTTTTAACAGGTGAATGAATTGAACAATACAGAAGCCATCTCAATCAAGATAACCACAAAGGTTCAAAAAATCAATCCTAAAATAAGGGGATGTGTGACCCTGAAAATCCATATATGTGCACTTTTTGAGTTTGTTTCTTATTTATCAAAACACCCATCTCTTTCCTCCCCTTCCTTTTACTATCTTACTTCCCTTGTTTGTATCCTYCTTGTACCTATTGAAGCAGCTGTTATTCATACAAATTATGAAAAGGAAAGTATATATGAGATTGGTGCCTGGATAGCACCAATATATCATCAGAGGTCTTTGGGGTAACATATGGCCTTGGTTCAGCAAAATCACTTCTTCAGTCATTCCATTGCTGCTCAGAAAAGCAGTAAATAATAAGTAACAAGATCTGCATACAAATGTGCTGGTGCTTAGGCTTYTTCTGTGGAATCAAAAACTGGATAAGAAATTACTATTATCTTCCTAAGAATTTTCTACATACAAAATAAATTTATAATGTACTTATATATATATAAGCATATATTTCTTAGGGCTTGTTCTTTCTTAGCATATCTAAACTGATCTTGCTACCTTTTCCTGAGCTGACTAAATGTTTCTCTGACAGTGGCATATAAAGTTGGTTCCTRTGCTGTTTAGGCAGAAATGGGAGACAGCAAAAAGTCAAGATAAGAGGCTGTGACTATTGCTTTAATGACCATTATAGCAAAAGCAATGTGTGCCTCATAGGCAGGCAGGCAGTTGTTTGAAGAGAGTGGCCTGTTAATTTTGTAAATCTTGCTAATCTTGGTTTCCACTGTGTTTCCTGTTGTTGATTTGCCCTATACGGTGCTGGTGTGAGGCACTCTGGGCCTGCAGGTGCAGTCACCCCCATATCTGGCACCAGCTGAATTCCCATCCATCATTTCCCCGTGCCCCAACAGGTGTCAGTGGGTTTGCACTTGCGAGCAAGAAGAGATGATGACTCACAGAAACCCACATGGCACAAAGAGACTTCTCCATCATGGTCAGCTCAGGCTCTGCAGGGAGGTGCAGCACAGGTGGGCAGCCTTGCTAAAGGCACMGGAGATGTGATGCTCTCAGCTCACCTCTGGCCAAAAGCTTGGCTTCAGGGTAGCAAAAACCCTGACCAAACGCAGGAAACTGTTTCCATCCGTCCTTTCTAGCAGACAGCTTGTCTCTGCTGAATGTTGACAACATATTACATAAATTTCCCTGCAACAGCTTGTTTCAGAAACTTTCCCCAGTAATATAGATTAAGATAGAATTTGTTTTGACTGCTGCAATGCATATTCATTAGATAAAAGCCCAGACAATTACTATGATAGTTTCACTAACAGGTGGAGCATGTTTTAGGATTTGCTGGGCATGGGATTTGCTGGAATAATCTCAGACAAATTTGGGGGATTATTTTTGTGATGAAAATAATTTTGCATGGAAAGTGAGAAYGTAAGCAGATTTGAAGTTGATTTCATTATATTTTTACATTAGTTTGCTCTTACAATTTTAAATCTAGAATAAGTTCATACTTTGAACAAATGCAGGTCTCTCAGGGCAATCAATAAMCCACGAATAAATGCTACCTTAGTAACATAGCTTAAAATTGCACAAATGGTAAACAAAGATGTTTCTAATAGGATATCACTTTATTGCATTCATTTTCCAAAACTAGATAAGAGCTAGAAATTTTTCTTCTTCTGTCTTCACTTGTGTAATGTCCACTTTCATCCATTAAGGTTACAGGTTAATTTCTGTTGAGGAGGTAATACTACAGCAAACAGGCATGCGTTGACATTGTTGTGAGCTAAAGCACAATTCCCATTTTTGTTTCCAGTAGAAGAAAGAGAAAGATTGGGATCAGAATCAAGATGAGGAACATAGAAGGCTGATCCTACGATATTGCATAGGAATCTGTTCTTTTCAGGAGCACCAGGTCCTACAGTTTACAGCATCTTCATCCTGTGGGACAATCTCGTATGGGTGTTCACATTGTCTTCAGCACAGATTGATCTTGGTGACAATTTTTATAGGGATTTGGGGTCATGCTAACTGGCACTGCCACTAGTGGGTCATTGACAAATTAGAGTTTCATAAAGTAAACAAGGAAGTTAAAATTTCACATTCAGGAAAGCATTTTAGTTCATCCCTACAGCACAGCATCAGAGATTAACATTAAAGGAGGTTTAAAAATACACTTGCCTAGCACAGGAGTTATCAGTCTAGACTCCCCATCTGTTGAATGCCTTGTAAGTATCAGGAGCACTTCAATTTCTGACTTTAGCAGAAGTCATCAGGTAAAATGCCAATACTTTATCTACACTGTCTTGTTACTAATGGAACTTCAAAGCTATGAATGAATATGCTTATATTCAATTTCTTTTTCAACATTTATAAATGTTAATATTTATATAAAGGGCTGGAGTCAATGGAAGTTTTGTTTTAGGTTTCATATGGAGCTTGCATCAAACCCTGTATTTTATTTTAAATAAACATCGGAACAAATTTCCAGGAATTAATTTAGTTCATGACATTGTCTTTTTGTTGTTGTAGCTGGATTTTAATTCTTAAGCACAAGTTTTTTAGGAGCTGCACCATTTTCAGGTGCTTGTGTAGGGATGTTACTCTGTTGACAGCTGTTTCCATACTCYCTTCGCCATCCTCCTTTGTCTTTTTTGTTTTCAGTGTGTTTTAATCATGCTCTCTAATCCCCTTTACCATTATAACTGATTAATTAGCAAACCTTCACTTTCAGGCTCTAAATTTTTCACTTAGGCTCAAACCATTTATAATCTCAGCTGTAAAGACAAGATTGAGCATCTGCCTTGTATTTAATCTTTTGCATCTTGCACCCATCATGATTATTGTTTGTTCTTTATTATAACTGGGGGGGTTTATGGGTGAAATGTTACATTTTGCATTATCTGGGCTCTTAGCCTCAAAATAAATGAATGCAGATGGGCCATGGGGAAATATAGAAATCAAGGAGTCCACAACTTGTGTTCTTTTGTAGAATTTTGGACCTTAGATTTCCATTTTTTTTTCAAAAATAAGCTGAAAGAAACCGTGGGTAGAAAAAGACAATGATAGATTAATTGTTTCTTTTGAAGTTTCATCAGTTTACATTTTCAGAATTTTCATTGCAAAGATTGGGATAGAAATATACACGTTTGTATACTTGCAATAAGTAAACAAATCCAGCATTTTCATTCTATTGTCAAATGCTAGGATCTGTGGTTTTCAGAAAATCACATTAAGGGACCTGCAGCTGTACCAGCTGCTGGTGGCAGTGAAAGGACCATCCTCCTTCGAATATTCAGGTCTGAGCTTCCCTCGAGTCCTGTCGAGATTTCCATGTGARGCCTGTTTGCTCACAGCTTCTGCAGGGAGCAGTTTTCCCTACTGCGCTTGCTGTACTTTTWTWTATATATATATATATATATAGTTGGGGTTAAGATTTTGAGGGATTGAAGGGAGATCAAGTACCCGTTTGTCATTACCTATTTCCAGCTGGAAACCTTGGGATGGCAAGCTTTTTCTTCCCCCTCACTGACTCACAGCATGAAGAGATAGTGGAAGAGAAATTTTCCCAACGCATTGAACATTTGTCAGCACAGGTAGAAGAGTGACGAATAAAATAATTTCTTTGCTCATCCCTCTTACTGTCCTAGTCACAGTCTCAAACTCAGCATCACAGAGAGGGTTTTTTTATTCCTCCAGAAGGAACTATCTGTCTCCAAGTGTCACATAATTTATRAATTTATGCAGGATTGAGCTTGCTTCTCCTTTCTGCTGCAGCTGATACCCACGTGTCGAGTCCATGCAAAGAACCGTCTTGTTTTCAGCCTGAACTGGGCCATGGGCTGTATTTAGGCTCTCCCATACGTAATTTCTTRTATCAGTTACATGGTGCTACCCAGGTGCTGGGGTCTCTTGCACATACACTTTTCTGTTATTCATGCAATCTAAGCCTCTTAAAATCTGCAGTAGCTCCAAACGGTTTGTAATAGCGTTAGTACAGGGTTTGGAAAGATKCTGTATTATAATATAGTTATAAATGTTTTCATTATGGAAATATGAGGGAAAAACCAGCTAATGTCAGTTACTTTTTTAAGYGATTTTTTTTTATTTCTTTCAGAACTCTCTGTGATCTTTGTAGGTATTAGATTAAAAAGTAATTTCAAACATGAATAAGAAATAAGATGTGCAGAAAACTGCATTTCAGCTGGAATTAACAACGTGAAGTACCTTTCTGGGGCTCTGATTCCAGTCTGCCAGTTTCCCATGGAGCACAGAGCAGGTGTGGCTGAGACCAACAGAGCCCATGATGCATTTTGAAATAGCCTCTAGCACTCATTTCTTTCCCCATGAAGAACTACTTTAAAATATTCCAGGAGGCCTTTCAGGAGAAWTGGCATCTCCTCTTCTGGCTGCCTGTGTTTTTAAAGAGATCTCCTCTCTYGCAGATGCTTATTCACTTACATCTTTGCATTGCCCAGATGCATTGCTCTCTTCTCACACAGGAGGCATCCAGCTGGTGCCCTCAGCTGCTGTCTTTGGGCAGTAATGTATCAGAAAGGAGCACATGGCTCGGCTGTGATTTGGTTAGGCTGAATTTTGGGAAAAGTATTTCTTTAGAAGATGCGATGGCTCAAGAGTTGATGGGACTTAGGGGAGCTGCAAAAYCCTGCTGACAAGAGCCAGTCCTCTGGCATGAGAACTGAGGTGTTAYCTGCACCTGAAACCCATGTCATCTTCTGCACACGCTTTCCATRGCCAGAAAATTCTGTTTTATGGAGAAATTTATGAAGTGTGAGTGTCTGTGCAGGTGCAAGTCAGGGCCTTCAGCTTGGTGTGTGCTGGAGAGCTGCTGAAGTGCTGCAGTCAGGATGGTCCTGGATGTGCTCACAGGARCTGTGAGGGCTGCAGTTCTAGGAGGTCACCTAGAACTGTCACCAACAGCCATGGTTCCTCTGTGTCTCCTGGTGGCCTGGTGGGAGCATAGTGTCCCGCTAGTCCCCCCAGCTCTGTCAGCAAGGAAGAGCTGTGTCCTACCTGATGCTCTTCTGGGGTTTGGGGGCAGGTTCACACACTGGCAAAATGGATTTCCTCTAAACGCAGCTCTGTTCTGAAACTGGCAATGCTGAAAGTTAAAATTAGCGTCTCCTTTATTACTAGGACATATTTTTAGGCCCTAATTCATGTCTCATGTGAACRCAGTCCTCCCACTCCCACGTTGGGAGTACTGAACTGGAGTCTGCGGGCTGTGCGTTACATTTTCCAGAAATAGGTGCAACCCGAGATTTTGAATATTTACATTTTCTGCCTTTTAAAAAATGCACCTACTGGTTTTAGGTGTGTAAAGGGGTTTAAAATAGTGAAAACTAAAGCAGAAGCTGCTATCCTTTGGTTTTTGGTCACTCTGCCTATTTTTATTTTGGTTGTATGAAGGAGAACTTGCCTTAGTTTGCATCTAGATGCTACAAAATGCAAAAATAAAATTACAGATTATAAACTCAATTCCAATGAAAATATTTTGGATGTCTCCCATTTTCTGCCCTCTCCTTTGGAGCTCCAGAGCCTCTCAGCCCAGCTGCTGGTGTGAGCCCTGGTGCCACCGCACAACGACATTGCTCCTGTCAGAGCATCCACAGCTGGTGTTCACAGAGATCAACTCTGCTGAAAATTGTCTCCTTGAGCCCTGATGTGCAGCAAGGGCAGGGTCTGGCCTTCAGAGGAGGTTCCACTGGTGCCATCAGGCGGCAGTGAGGGAATTTTGGAGACCAGTTTGACCTCACTGCAGCCTGGGTGGTGGAGATGGCTGAGCAAGCTGGCCAGCCATGGGAGCTGTGCCTGCCTGTGGTGCCAGAGCTCCTGTCCTGTGGTTCCAGAGCTCCTGTCCTGCTGTGTGACTCCCTGCCAGCATCCCTGGGGACAGGGATCAACTGGGTCAGTGCTAGTGGCTGTGAACAAGGATTTCAGTGAAACCACACTCATTTAAAACCCTGCCTGTCCCGCTGAGAAAGCTGTCCAGCAGGGTGGTGAACTCCTGTGAGGAATGGAGTTTATTTACTGTGGAAATGTGGCCCCTATTCTCATTAGGGCTGGTTCAGGGGGAGGGGACAGTCTGCTCCTGCCTGCTGGTATCCTGCCTGCCCTGCCCAGTCTGGTGTGTTTTGTGTCTGCTTTCAGGARTTGCTGTCCTCCCTGAACATTTCTGGGGTTCTTGTTCTGCTGGCAGACAGGGGGTGACCTTGCAGCCCATACCAGGAGCTGTCCCTGGGTGTACATGGCTCCTACCTGGAGGGAGCTCTGAGCCCAGGGATTGCAGGAATGGGCGCTCAAGGGCACATCAGAGCAGCCACAGGCTCTTGATGGACAGTACTCTGATTTTGGACATGTATTCTTATCTGGGAGATCCATTCCGAGCAGCAGAGGAACAGGATTTTAGCAACCCCTCGCGAGTGCTGGCCCAGCAGCGCCACACTGGGAAGGGACCCAGGTCAGGAAGACTCTGATTACTGCCACTCCACAGATTTTAAAATACCTATGTTTTGCCAAAATACCTATGTTTTGCCACAGAACTGGCATGGAATTATACATCAAACAAAACCTAAAGTAATTGCTTTTTTTTAAGAAATAATAAAGTCTGTTATTCTCTCAGCATACTCTGCAGTCTAATGTAATCATTCAATAACCCCTATCTTGAAAAATAAAAGAAAAAAGAAAGTAGATTTTGGAAAGGTTTGTTTCATACCATTACATAAATAAGGCAAAAATAAATGAGACATTTAGAAAATAGAAATCAAATCTCTTCTTTGTTTTTATCTATTATTATGGGAGGTTGCAATAGGTAGGATTAGAAAATGATCACTGAGGAATATTGTTGGCATACTGAATATTTCAAGTCACTGAGCACTTCATTTAAAATAAAACCATCAGCTATATCAATATATGAATGGAGAGGAATCAGATATTTCTGCTACTGCAAAAAATTAATAACATAAGTCATTAGCATTAGTGCAACTTGCTTCTCTTTCTAATTTACAGGCACATATCTAGATTAACCGTAAAATATTCCTGGGTTTAGGACACACTGTCCTCCATTGAATGCTTAGCCTGGAAAGGTTATTAACATTGAATGGGGACTGTTCTCTCAGGAGAGCTGCAGATAAAATGACCAGGGAAAGAAATAGCACAACTTCTCAAATTAGCATAATTAGTAATTATCTCTTAATAGCCCCACTTGGCTTTGGAGACTTGGCACTTGAAATTCCGCTTAAAGTTCAGTGAGGAAAAACAAATTTCACGCTGAAATGTCTCAATAACACAGCTGAGCTGCTGAGGTAATCGTCTGGTTTAGGTAAAGGAAAGGAGATGAACATATGGATAGGAAAGATCTTTCCTGTAAGCACTGTGTTTGTGTTTGCATATGTAAAGCACTTCAGGCTTAATGGTACAATTGCCACTTTCTCTGGGTGAGGGGAGGGCAGGAGGATGAGTGGGGCTTTCCTCTCTTCTTTAGTGGAGAGAAACAGATGAAGATAATAAACTAAAATGAGCAAATCCCATTCATTTYACACTGGAATAGTGTAATTTCTTTTGCAATTCTAGCTGAAATAAAAAAACCCCAGAGACAGACAAGCCAAGCAGTGGATAGAAAAGCAGGCTTTATCGTAGCCAGTGGCAGAACTAAAACCTTTCCAAATAGGGACAGTTTTCCAACATTTAACTCAAGGTAAATTTGGATGAATAAGCACAGGCAGCCTGGTAACCCTAATTTTTTTTTTCCTTTTTGTGGCAGTGAAGCAGATGGCTCTCTTAAGATGCTTTTGGCTGGGAAAGAACAAAAGCAGAAGAGAAGTATTTACCATTTTTTACACACCTAAAGCCCAGTCCTCTTTATCCTCAGGCAGAAAGCAATTTATCCGTCCATCCTGATGGAAACAAGCCTTTGTTATTAAGTAGGCACGTTTTGATTTACATGTTGCACAGCTGGTTGGAGCCTTTCCACTGGGAAACACATATACAATTGATAAGCCTCCCTCAACTAGTCTGAAATAGAAAAAGAAGTTGTTTCATTCTGCCCTCTTTGGCACTTCATGTTCAGTACTTCAGCARTGGATTTATTGTGGTGATGGTTTGGGGAGCTTTGTTTTTCGTGTAGGTTCATGTTTTGTTCTGGGTTTCTTCTGGGTTGTTTTTTGTTTGCTTTCTGGTTTTTTTTTTTAATTTTTTTTGTTTGCTGGTTGTTTGATTTGGGGTTTTTTTTTGTTTTTTTTTAATGTTGGTTTCTTTTGGGGGGGGCAGGGTTGGTGTGTGTGTATATATATATATATATATTTACAGTGTTTTGTATATAATATACACATATATGCACATATAAAAGGATGTATATTTTTAAGTGCCAGATTGCCATATCCCAAAGGTGCAGGGGTTGCAGTGGTTCACACCACACATGGCCCCTCTGGGGGCGGGGTCAGGTGCTCTGTGGAAGAGGCACTTTTTGTTCTGCCTGCMGAGTGAAGGACCCCTTGACTGCAGGGAAATAACTCTTTTGGTGCTGTGTCAACACATAAAATTGGAAAGATGAAGACAAACTAGTCAGAGGAGGTTGACAGCTGTTATAAAACTGATAGGCTGACACACTCATGGTCAGAGGAGGAAAAGGTTTGGCTTAGAAAGTCTGATTAAGGCTGGCCAGGGTCCATTAGCTCATCTTCACTAGTAGCTTTGCGACCCCACACCCTATGTATCACCCTTTTTGTGCAGGCTCTAGGTGAGAAATGTGATTAAGCAAGCTGCTATACTATGTTTCCAAGGCCCTGTCTCTGAAAGCAATTCAAATGCCTCTATCAACCAACAAAATCCATTTCAAAATTCAGAAAGAGCATGAAAGCAAAGAGGGAGAAGGGAGAAAAGAAATGGAAGCAGATCAAAAGAGATGAAATGACATTTGAAAAGTATGGAAATGAGGAGAATATTGAGACTGAATTAATTGCAAAAAAATCCTAAAAGATGCAGAAATCCAGCAGGTCTGATGTAAATATTTGCAGGCTGACAGAAAGCAGGGAGATGGGCCAGTATCATGATGAAACRAACACATTTCTCCCTGTTCTCCCCAACCAGTCTTACTCCCAAATGAGCACTTGACAAATAAATTAAGCTCAAGCACCAGCAGTGGAGAGAGTACAGAATATTCTGATGGACACCTGAGATATCTCCTGATAGACTGTATGTGGGCAGCTGCTGAGAAGAAAATGGTACAAAAGAAAAATACCCACTCCCTGACAAGCCTCTTTGTTGAGTGATTGATATGTTTCTGCTTTCCTCSTTCCCTATAACACTGGGAATGTGAGCTGCTGCTTTGAGGCCAAAACTATTAAAAAATAATCATCTGTGAACACTAGCTTGACTTTTYCCCCCTACCCCAAAGCATGTAGCTGCAGGTAGTGAGTGTTGATGTTCTTGGTACCTCAGACTGGATTTTTTTTAGGGCAGATTTKTCAGAACAGGTCTTTTGTCATTTTGCTGTTAAATTTCATGTTGAGAAGTATAGGAGAACCAGTTGGATAGCTGCATATGTGTCTTGTTTGCTCACAAAGCTCATTAGGAAGATGATCTTGTTAAATTCAAGAACCCTGAGCTTGGTTTTTGGCTCTGTTGTTTTTGTTTTTGTGACAGTGGCAATCCTCTTGCCTCCCCTCTGYGCTGGGTCTGCCAGGACAGACAGAGCCACTGTCATCACTGTTATTTATAATCTCCTAGTACTGTGAGCCCTTTAGGGACCAATAAATTATGCCTGGGATGATGTGATCCTSATATGATTTGGATCTCCTGGCTGCTGTTGTAAAAGTAATAGCAATATTACTGTGGCATTAAGCATTATTTTTAGGCACCGCAGAAGCTGGGCGTGCAGCCTGCAGGTRAACTTCCAAAGGCTGCTTCCGTGACATTAGGTCTTGTCAGACAGCAGTTAATTATTTGGCCTAACTCTGTGATTCTTGGCCAACCTCAGTGAGATGTAAAGGGAGTTTCTGTTCTGCGAAAACCAATGCTAGAGACCAATGCTCAGCAGTTCACTCAGGATTGCACCCTTAAAATTGGACAGCATGAAGAAAAGAAACATGCAAAAATTACCTGAGCAGAAAAATGCCTGAGGGTAATTCATTCTCTTAAAAAATGCCATGAATTACCTGAGGGTAATTCATTCTCTTAAAAAATGCTACCGACTTCATAGGTAGCATTTAATTGCATCAAGCTGGTGATCTACTGCCTTGTTCCATTTTTTTCTTTCCAATTTTTGGAACCACCAATTTTATCTGTTTCTTGAATTGCTGGTAATTCTGCACAGAGAATGAATAAGAACATATTATRTATTATATTTCTGTTGCTTTCAAACAGAGTTAAATATAACCTGTATATGTACATCGTGTATGGAAATATTAGTAATTTTAAGTGTAAGAGTAAATTGGACAATCTATCAGACCTGTAAGACCTATTCCCCTTCATTTAATAGAAGTAGGTCAGTGTAGGTTTTATGCTGTTCACATTAGTGTCATTCATTTTAACTTTACGAATAAAAGTGAGCTGGTTGAGCATCACTGGAAGAGGATATCAGAAAAGAAATTAGAAAAAAGAAAAATGGGTAAAGAAACATAACAGAAAGTAAAGYCCTAAGTCATGGGGATGTTCCTATAAAATTTGTTAAATAATGTCGACCAACACCCTGATTTTGTAACTCCCCTTTCCAAATGACTAAAGGCCAAATGAACTGGAACATGAGAAAAAGAAAATATCTTGGGTACTTGTTTAGCTTCAGATCAACTATTAAACACTCAGGAGAAGATGACAATGGGCTTCATGTAATCCTGTCATGATTCCCATTTAACTCTTGTAGTGCTTATTAGATAGTTAAGAACACCCTGATCYGCTCTGGCCTGTGCAGTTCTGCTTTAGCTGTGACTTGCTGGTTTGGTTCCTGTTCATTTTGATGACCAGGTGCCTGCCTGAGGGGATCATTAGTGGCACAAGGAATGATGGGTGGTGATTAAAGAAATAAAGACAAGGAAAACGTTATTCTGTCTGCTGCTAGCAGCACAAGGCTGTTTATTGAAACAAATCGAAGAAGTATGTAAACATACATGCACACGTGCACATACACAGATACCATTGTATTTCTTTAATTTGCCTTTTATAGTTTTTATAATATTGCAATTTTTCATATATTTGAGAAAGAATTACTGTAACATTTCTCATATACGGCCTTGGAAAGAGGTGAATGAGAAGAGAAGCAATTGGGATTCTTTTTATTTGCTTTTCAGCTTTTATTTGAGGCACAGACAATGCTTTCATATTTTTCCTGAAAGAGTAAAAAGCTTTCAAAAACCTTCAAGAAAGGGTGAAGAAGTTGTTCAGCTTCACACAAAAAAAAGCACACAGATTTCTTTCATGTCCTGCACCTTAAGTCACTGACCTTTTCTTAGTCATTTCTTAATAATACTTGAAAGACACCATTTTAATATGTGTACCTYGAACTAGTTCATGTTGAAATCGTGTATCCATCATTACATCATTTGAGGAATTTTTTAGTGCATTTTTTTAGACTCTTTATTGGGTCTTGTGAACAGCCCCAGTCTCAGATCACAAGCTCTGTTTGGGTTATAGTCTAGAATTGCTGCAGGATGTGGGAAGACTTRGTATGTTACTCATTCCTTCATTGCCCTCCTTTCACAAGGCTTCAAAATAAAAAGAGAAAATAGCATGTCAGCAGTAACAAAATCAACGAATAAACAGGTTAGCATAAGGAGATTTAAGGTATTTTAAATACTGGACCTCTAAAGGCTGTTTCAGGACATGCCTTAGATTCAGTCTGAACCCAATACAGACATGACATACTTTGCTATGGCTTTGGTATTTTTCTACCAAACTAAAAGAGAAAAAGAAAACCCATTCTTTTAGATTTARCAAAGTCAAACAAATTCCCCATTGCATGCTGAGCTAAGGATATCTCTTCTCTGTCCCCAAGCGAAATACTGTAGTAGCAACTGGAAGCCTTATAATTAACAGAAAGAAGGAGAAATTAGTTATTTCAGTAGGTCATACTCTAGCAAGTGGAAAACTACCAGGCCCCTCTGTGCATCTCACATGGTGCTAAATTCAGTTCAGGTGCTCTAGGCTGAAGCCAATGAGAACACTTCTCTTAGTCTGTTATTTGCTATGAAACACAGAAAGCCACAGGTAGATGTCGAAAAGAACAAGTGGCATAATTTCCTACAGGGTAGCTTTGTTGTAGAATAAAACCAATCCCTAGGTAGAAGTCATCAGTGGCTGACCTAATACATGGTTCAAGGTAGTACATGTACTTTAGACGAGGTACCACGGGAAGCAGAAATAATGTTTCTCATGTTGGGAGATGGCAAAAATTTGGATGAACTAGAAGTTGACTAGGTCTTTGTGTAAAACAGGGGAAAAGGCAGTCTCTGGAAGAGTACAAGTGCACTAGACCCTATTAGTGACACTGTAGAAGGCATTTGAATTCATTTGACAGTGAAGTCAATCATTTTCATTTCACCCTGTGGTATGACATTTWAAAAAATCTTTTTAATTCAGTTTTGAAGAAAAATCCCAGGTGTTTGCTCTCATTTCTGAAGGAATTGTTTAATACTACAGTCCCATAGATTGTGTTTTCAATCTGGGKTTTTTGGGTGTATGAAAAGAAACAGAAAATTCAGCACAGTTCTCTTAATCCCAACTCTCAGTTTAGTAAGTGAGCCATTCTTCAAATAACAATATTTAWACATGGTTTCAAGAGAAGCCCAGCCACAACCTGGTCTGCATCAAAATAAGCATGGCCAGCAGGCCAAGGAAGGTGATTCTGCCCTTCTACTCTGCTTTCATGAGATCCCACCAGTAGTGCTGTGTTCACCTCTGGGGCTCCAGCAAAAGAARGATGTGGATCTGCTCAGGCAARTCCAGAGGAGGGCCACGAACATGATCAGCAGCTGGAGYACCTCCTGCATGGGGACAGGCTGAGGGAGCTGTGCTTGTTCAGCCTGGAGAAGAGAAGGCTCTAAAGAGACCTTCTAGCACCTTCCTTCTAGCACCAGAACTTAAAAGACAAGTAGGGATTCTTCCTCAGGGAGCACAGTGATAGGGTGAGGGATGACAGTTTTAAACTGAGAGTGGAATCAAATGTTTAACTATTAGGAAGAAATTCTTCACAGTAAGGGTGGTGAGGCACTGGCTCAGGTTGCCCACAGAAGCTGTGGATGTCCCATCCCAGGATGGATGGGGCTTGGAGCAGCCTGGTCTAGTGAGAGGTGTCCCTGCCTGTGGCAGGAGAGTTGGAATGAGATGATCATTCAAGTCCCTTCCAACCCAAGCCCATCTATGATCTGTGATCCATTCTTTGGTTCTGCCTTTCAGTGTGTATCTTACATGTTACTGTCTTGAAGRATGCACAAAGTTGTACATCAGCATTGCAGCTTGCTCCAGGTTGGCAGCTCACAGATCAATTCTCTGTAGCCTGAAGGCCATGTGCAGCTTCAGTTTCTGCAGCACTGTCTGAACCATCTAAGGCATGATGCACCATGCAGCATAATTCCCAAACTGCACATACCTAAGATTAGTCAACAGTGTGTGTTTATCCTGATCCCTTAAAAAATGTGATTATGAGATCTACTCCTTAAGCAGGCAGTCCTTTGCTTCCCGTGCCTTTCTCCCAGACATCTGTGGCCATGCAAAGGATCTAGTGTCACAAAAGAGGTGACTTGTCCTTGCATACTTAATTTTTAAATATAGCATTTCTTTTTAACTCCCACTGACTCCAGACARGTTTGTGTGAGACCTTACATGGTTTGAACTTGTGGATTTGTTGTATCCTCTTTAAACGGGGGATCAGGAAGCCTCATTTTTGGAAATGATAATTCAAAAAAAAGCTTGGAAGACACGATCAAAACCCAAAAGATCTCAGCCCAGATAATTATATTGAGATTTTTTAACCAAAAGGTTGAGAAGTCTCAATGAAATGAATCAGAACAAATAGTAGTTCAGCTTGCTGTGGCATGAGCTGCCAGTTTTCCTTCTGTCTCCTAGAGAAGAAAGAGCTGTGATCTGCTTTAAATTCTGACATCTGGTAAAGCGTAGTGATGTATGGTTCGGCACACCAGCTCGTACATTGCACAACAAAGTATGCCATTTATGAGGCTCTCTAAATATAGGGAAGCAGTTTATTTAAGTAATGCAGTAAATAACAGAGTAGATATTTTAGTTCAAGGGAATGGATAAGCCTTGAGGCTGAATTCGAGCAAGGACATTTTTATGTGGATACAGATCTTGGATTATTGAGACCATATGCCTACCTGTCTATAGTTTCCGTATTACCCAGTGATCATGGCTGCCTGGAACCTTGCAATATATGTTCATAACTGGCTAGAGATGATAGAAGAAACAAATAAAACTTGTTTAATTTGGCCCCAAAATTCTGAGCTTTCAATATGAAAACTTCCTTATGCAAATGTCACTGCGGGTCTGTGTAGTTCAAACTGGTGGAAAATAGGAATTTCAGAATCACCGTACTYTGGTTACCCAGAATCCCATAATTTTCAAAAAGAAGAAACTCTCTAGTTTTACCATTAAGAGATCTCAGTTTTGGTTTTTTTTTTGCTTTACTATTTTGCCATGTTTTGCGATTAATTACTATTATACTACCATGTTCTGGTTTGCATGTATTCGTAGGCAAAATCCTATTTACTTTGAATGTTACTGCTCTCATGATTCCTGTTATTTAATACCACAACATAGTAAGTGGGGAAAAATAATACATCTATTTCTCTTCTTTATATCAGCTCCAGGGTTTTACTATCCATCCACTGGCAAGGCCCAAAAGAAGTCATTTTCCCACCAAGCAAGAGCAGCTCAGAGTCTGCAGTTTGCCGTGTCAGGGGACCTGGTCTCCTGTACATGGCCCTGTATCCAATTATCCTTGTAACCTGGCTGCTCAGTGTTTCCATTGCTGATTGCAATGAAGTTATTTTTTAAAATCTGTTGGACTGGAATAAATGTTTTATTATTGCCGCAAAGGTTAGATCAAATGCAGAGAGTTGACCATGACCAGCTGCATCCCAGCATCCATAGGTGCCACAATGGGCTTTATTCTTATCCAACTATATGCACAGAGCTGTTAAAATTAATGGTACTCTGTTGACCTCAAAATATGTACATTTCTGACAAACTGTGTTGGCCTGGGGTGTATGGGGACACACATTGTTAACTCAGAGAGACCATGTGCATCTAAGGAAAAGTTTTTTAACCTTTTCTGTTTAAAAGTTTAGTATTTTCTAGGCTGAATTATTCAAAAAGTGGGAACTGGATTTGTTGGMTATTACTGATAAATCATGGCTTGCAATTACTTTTTGTCCATTTATGCTTTCAAATTTGGGGGGAAATGTGTTTTCTTTTCAAAGAAGAACACATGACACTTATGGTGAGCTGAAAAACTTGAAAAATATGTTTCTGTCAAGAAACAGTAATCTCATTACTAAAACAAAATATGGTATGGACAATAATTTTTTTTTTTCATTTATAAGACTAGGGCAAAATTTAAAAGTTTTAAACTGAACACTTACAGGTGTTTCCATACTTGTAAACAGAGTTGCATTTGTCAAAACTGCATGTTTTCAGCTGAGAAAACAAGCTCTTCACTCTACTCCAGATCTAAGATTGTGTTTGCATCCTTGTTTCCCATGATACCTACAGCTTATCCAGATGAATCCAAGAGGAGTTGTTGGGGTTTTTTTGAGTATTYGTAGCAGCRTGGTCCTCGTAACACAGTGCTTTAGCACAACCATGAACACAGGCTGATTTACCCTTGATTTGGTTGTTTGGTTGAATTTTTCTGTCTGAGATCTGTTCTGCTCCACAGACTTGGGCTGCCACCTGTGATGACTGGTTTAAAGCTAAATGGAGCCCATCTGTGCCTGCAGTGACAGCTGTGCCACTGGATTAGCATCCACCACATGGAATGTGGGATGCAGCAGTAGATGGGGTGAATGCAAACACTCCTAATGGCTGYAGGGATAAAAACACAAATTGTTTCCTGAGCACCTTTGTGCTGGAGGTAGTGCTGCATGAAGCCCTGGCAAAGCAATATCAAACTAAACTGAAGCGAGTGATGGTGTTTTTCGATGCCTTGCTGAGTTTACTCAGCTGTTCCTACACTGCCAGGGGCAGTGTGGCTGCCC
The DNA here is from genome assembly GCF_030028575.1 of Malurus melanocephalus. Lineage (NCBI taxonomy): Eukaryota > Metazoa > Chordata > Aves > Passeriformes > Maluridae > Malurus > Malurus melanocephalus. The sequence continues at coordinate 282,443 of NW_026623690.1, read as the reverse complement.
TGGGTGATGGAGGAAARTGAGAGAAGTTTGACAGTGTTGTGTTCCCACCTTATCCTGCTCTTTCCAGAGAAGCTACAGGAAAAGCACAAGGCTGGAGAAAGGAAATGCAGCCCTTGAGCTTTCCATTACCTTGCCATTGTGGCCACACAGTGCTGCCAAAACCATCATTAATAGCTGTGAGAAGTTCCAGCCTGTTGCAGTAAGGCAATGGGGACACTTTGTGCATGAGCTGCAGACTCCTATCACAACCCAAACCACATTAACTTGCTTTCAGTTCCATACAAATGAGCTGCTCTTCAGCTCTGTTATTGCACAAACGTGCAGCAGCTGCACTGCAGAAACAGATTGCTGAGGAAGTGCCTCAATTCAACTCTCTTATGCRACCTTCCCATCATTTTACTCAATTGATTAACTCCAATTTTAYTTTTAATTTAATTTCACTGTTGTCAAAGTCCTCATATATTTTTTCATATGTTTGCATCTTTTGGCCCTGGCTGTATCTAATACACCCTTAAATCAATTATTTAAAGAACTCTGTTAGGCCTTAATAATTTAGAGTGTCATCATAGGCAGCAAGTGCCCAATAAAAAGTATATTGATAGGTATAAAACCTGCAAAGTTTAATGACATGATAACATGCCATTGTTTTTTTCACTGTTTCAAAATTTTATTTTCTGCCTTTTCTTGCCATGTTCAATAAAAACTCGAGCTAGCTTGTAAAAGGCTCAGAGAGCAGTAAATAAATAAATAAATAAAAATTAAGGCTTGACGAACTTAGAGCTGGCATATGTGACTACAACAATTGTCAGTTATTGTGCAGTTTGTCTCTTAGATCTGATGCATTCTGGATGCATGCATTCAGCAGATGAAAAAGCTTGTCTTTTGGGAATGAAATGTGAGTCAGTTCTCTGCACACTTAATTCAAATTAATTCAGGCTTACAAAACCTGTTTTACTGGTCATCACTAACTGGATTATTCCTGAGATAACTCTTTTTCTCCTTTCTTACTTAACTTTTATCTGTTCCTATTGCCCATCAACCACACAAACAGTTTTACATAAGACTACGCCTTCTGGAATAATTCTTCTCCAGATACACCACCTTGTGTTTTACACCTCCATCATCCATCAAACCTCTTGGTACCTGGCTGCTGTCTAAAGGGCAGAGTAACAACAGAACTCAGAGCAACTTGATCTCCATTATCTATGGGGTGTTAAGATACTCACCCAGGATGCTGAGGAAGAGTCACTACCTGGAGGGAGAACCCTCTGCACAGAATTGGGAAGGTTGGGTTGTCTGTGGTGGGGGGCACTGGGGATGGGGGAGCTGAGCAGTCAGGAACTGATTTGTTGCCAGAATAAATGTGCCATGATGTTACTTGTAGAGTTCAATAGGGCCTTGTCTGCCTGAAAGAAACACTGAGCCTCTTCTGGAAATCACCACAGGTCAACAATGGTATAGTAGCCCATGTCACAGAATTATAGAATAGGGTTGGAAATTAATCTTAGAGATCACTGAATTCAGCTGTTAACCCAACATTACCAACCTAACATGTCAAGTGATTGTGCCAATACCCTTTTGGTATCTCCATTTGTATTAGTCAGTATAATACTAAAGAAAATAACTTAGAGCTAAACATTTAGTTTCTCCTGCATTARCGTAAACGTCTCTGTTTCACTTTTGCCTTTCCTGTTACATCAGGAGACCTGTACTTAATTGCAACAGTCCCTCTGATCTTACCTCATCCAGAGCCCTTTATTAAGTAATATGAAGAATGTTTTCATATAAAATATGTTCTCTTGAAAATTATTAATGGCCAGATAAATTTGAAAGTGATTTGTTTTTCTCTAGTTTTCTGGCAGGGTATGCAGCAAAATTGTCCTGCATTTAGGAGTTAGTCTTGTTCTTTTACCCCTCTTACTTTCTCTGGAGAAKAAGTTTTCCAAGTATGAGTTTCTTAGTTCTCTAACAAGTCTGTGAGCATCACAGCCGTGGTCTGACTGCACAAGACCTCAGACACAAGCCTGTCTTTTCTGGTTTGTTATTTAATGCCTATCATGACAGATTTCTTKCATTATAATGCAATATAAAAGATAATAATAAAGTATGAAGATTATTTCCTAAGTAAATCAACAAGCAGCCAGTTCTAATACTATACTGCTATTTGTTTAACTTGTTCTGTGTAGATAAAACCACAGGTGCTCTTTTTTTTCATATGAAAGGTGACTTATCTATAAAACAAATAAGATGGGCACCAGCTGCCCAAATTGCTCTCTAATGCTGTTCAAACAGTGTCCTTTGTGTTTCCAGGAGAAAATCCCTTCCTTTTAAAGTCTATAAATGGCAGCATAAGTTCACTTAGGTGTACAATAAATGTTCCACTTCGGAAAAAAATTGTTCAAATTACTGAACATGATAAACATCGTCTTCATAAAGCACCACTAACATGGTCCTGACATTAAGAAAGTGGTCATTTGGGGTTTTAAGTGATGAAGGTGTTGATAAAACAGGAGACACTAAAGGGCCCTAAAGGAATTTATCAGAGCATTACTCACAACATTCTGTATGAGACATAAGCCCCTAAGGTCCTCTGTTCTTATCCTGTGACCCATATAAGAGTTCTGGAAAGCCCCTTCTAACCAGATGGAGAGGACAGTGGCTAAGGGAAATGGAAAAGGAGTTTTGSAATGGGGTTCTTAAAATGTTGGGACTCTCTCAACATGTACAGGGATATCTTGGGAAGTCCACTCTTCCTGTGAAGTTACTGTATTGTGGCACTTTAGCCTACAAGCCATTCAGAGAGAAACTAAATTTTATTTTTCCTCATTCAAAAAACTGTTTCTTTGCCTTTCTAGACTGCTGAATATTGGTCTTTCTTGCCCCATTTCCTGCTCTTTCTTCCCCCTCCCCAAACAAAGCAGTAGAAGCAGATGAAATGCTGACAGCATGTCCATTGCAGACGGCAATTTCCACTGATGGATGATACGTCTATAACAGGTGAATCATCATTCTCACTTCTGTCTTTGAAATCCATTAGTAACTATTAGTCAGTGTTATCACTGGACTTGCCTTTGCAGCAGCTGCACTGCTTTGACTGCTCCACTTTGTCACTGTCTTTGCCCCTTTGCTTGCCCAGCGTTTGACATTATGGACATTGACCTGCTTTGGCCTCCCTCTTATTGGTATAAATTAGGTTATTCTAATCCTCTGGCTTCTTTTCTCACTTCTACCACTTTTGTTCTTGTTTAATTTAACATCTTTCAATTTATCCAGGCACTAGTGGGTAGTCTGAATGGACTCTGTATATTGAGTGCATCCAGACTGTGAGGGAGTTGCAACCCAAACTCTGAATCTTCTGGCTTCATATCGGATGCCAAGTATCTCTTTATAGCCCTTGATGTGATTTTTTGTTTCTTCCTGGAAGGTTCTTTGCTTTGTTACATGAAATGGTAACCAATAAAGAAGGAAAAGAACAGGAGYTAAACAGAGGTGGTAAAAAGGTGATCATCCCAATATCTGAAATGAAAGTGTTCACAATCATCACCTGTTTTCATTTTTTTCACAAGGCTTAYATAAAATGCATGCAAGGTACAATAAACTGGGTTTGTATAAAGTGGGAATGACTGGGATCAGGTATTTAGTGATGTCAGGTTCATTAAAGTTTACTATTTAGAGCTTCAAGTGTACATGAAAACTTTTTTTCTACCTCAAACAATAATAAACATACCAAAAAAAAANAAAAAAAAAAAAAAAAAAAAAAAAAAAAAAAAAAAAAAAAAAGGATAAAATGAAATTGCATTTCAAAGCAATGTTAGTGATGATGGTAAAAAATTATTCTTAGAAAGCTCAGGGCATAAAATTCAACAGGAATCAGTGTCCCCTTCTCCCCCCCCTCATCCTTGGGGCTTTTGTATTCCAGGAACTGTGGAATAGAAGCAAGAGAAGTTGTACCAGAAGGATGCACCATACTTGAAGCTCTTTCTCTCCTTTGGGTTTGTCTGTTGCCCGCACTGCTAAGTAAATAGCCCCGCCACAAAGAATTAATCTTGGAGAGGTCACAAGTTCCCAAGCATTTGCCAACCAGCCTTTCAGTGTGAAGCACAGATTAAGCAACCACAATAGAGAGGGAGCCTGRCGAAATTGATCATTCAGCTTGGGAGAAATCATAATTAGCTTTCCTGTAAGGCAGCTCCACAGGAATGAAGCCTCTGAGCCTCCCTGAGACCCTGACAGATCTCTTGGAATCTGGTTTGCTTATCCCTTTTGAGATTTGGCTCTTGTCTGGTGCATTATGAGCATGAGATCTGCGAGTCCAGGGTGATGCCAGGTGGGGTTTGAAGGGTCACATTCTTGTGTAGTCACCATGCAAGCCTTGGTCCAGTTTCCTTTTCCCAGGGGTAGCCCCATGCCAGCGAGGCAGAAAACAGCAGAGAGCCAGCAGAGGCAGTTCTGGCTCCTTCTCTTCCCAAATCATTGCTGCCTGTTCTACACTGCCACACTGTCTCTGAGCATGTATTTGTATCTGTTCTGGCTGCAATAATAAAATATACTGACTCTCATTACTGCTCCAGTCTCTGGTCCTGCTGGAATAAAAAATTATTTCCTGCAAAGACGCTTACACTTGCTGCTAACTTTATTGCAATAGACACTGACCTTTTAAACCACTAAGCCTATAGGAAGCTAAATTATAGAGTTTACCTCCCTAGATGCTCCTTAGCTGTCATAATGAAGGAAGTTTACAGTGGGAAAGTGAATGAAGCAAGCATGTTTTTAACCATATGGTAATTATCTGCTATCTGTGCAAAAGACATAAAGTGTTGTTTACTTGATGTGAAAAGAGCATCTGAGAAAGGATTCCCTGGAGAGGGAGTGAGGGAGATTTGGCACAGTGGCTGCTCTTCAGATGGTTTGTAATAGACCCTATAAATTTGGAATATGCTATTGTTAATCAGTGGGGATTGGAGTTGTTTGGCACATAGTGTTTTAGTTTTAAGGGGCAGGTGAGTGTCTTGCCTATCAGATTTTTTTTTTTAAACTGTAATTGAATTATGCAAATGTGTAATTGTTTGTTGAGATTTAAAAGTAAGAATAAAGAAAAAATGTGTAAAATTACATCCTTAGCTTTTGCTGTCATGGCACATTAAATAAGAAGGAAAAGTTACTCTGGCAGTAGAATTATTCTAAGACAAATCAGCTATAAGCCCTGTTCCCTCTCTTAAAAAAGTATGATTTAGTTTCAGTTCTCTTTTTCTGCTTCCAGTAACAAAGTAATATGTTATTTGCTTCTTAAAATAAAATTAAAGGGGGGGGGGGAAGAGGGGGGAAAGGAGAATGTGTCAACTGCAACCACACATGATTGCAAATCATTTAATTTTTAGTACATTAAGTTACTCAGAATGATTGCCAAGGCTCATTTGCACAAATGTACTTAAACTGCTTTAGCACTTTAATGCTAAAAAAATTAGTTGTGAAAATCCAGACATATCACTTGCACTATAGTGGCTGAGTCTGATGCACACTTAGAATCCCTTAAATCTGCCCTGAAGTGCACAGACTCAKCCTCAGACATGTGAAAAACTCCTTTTTTGTCTGTCTGATGTGTTAAGTGTCAGGTAAGGAACTTTCATTATTTTTTTTGATTGATTGTATTTAGCTTTAGTCATAAAACTAAACTACTATTTTCTGTGCTGCATGGCAAAAAATATTCACTATATGGTTAATGGTTATTTCTCATGAAATTTGCTTTATATTCAGAAGATTTCAGAAGATTTCCAGGCTGAGCATGCAAAGGTTAGGCAGTGAGACTTTCAGGTGGAGATTTCAGAGAAGTAAAATGAGAAGATGAATTGTTTAGATGGAAGGAGCTCACAAATATGTAGGAGATACAAAGAAACAGACTAAGCCACGAAAAAATATGAAGAAGATGATATTGAGAAAATTGAGATCCTCCCAGTGTTATTCTTAGAGGAGGAATGAATGAGCTGGATGAGAAGGGTTTTAGAGCAGAAAGCTGGGAAAGCTATGGGAAARCAGCTTCATGTGATCTGCAGGTCCAAAGGCAGCAACAAGGAGAAAAACAACCAAAATAAAAAACCTTTTCCTCACCGCTCCTTGCTGTTCCTCAGCAAATACTAAAGATGTAGAATGTTTGCCTTAAAGTCCTTACTTGTATGAGAAGTCCTTTGAAACCTGTCAGACTTCCAGTTGTGTTAGTCACTTGAGTAGGTATTTCAAGGAGCAAGTCCTTAAGGTATAAATTTTTCATAGCAATTTTTCAAACCAGGCACTAAATCCCAGTGCACATTTATGGTACCATTTAAATGAAAAACAATAATATATGATATAGTCTGAATATTATACTTAATGAGCTATATTTTCTTTTAAAATAAGGTTACAGAGTATAACCAGAACATTATGCTGCCATAAATTTCATGAGACTTTTTTCTAAACACCTCAGTCTATAAAAGTCAATGACTCACAGAGTAGACATAATCTAAGGGAAACTTTGACCTTTTGCATAATAAGAAGCCTTCCAGCCTGTCGTGTCAATGCTCTGATTCCTCTGAGTGTACTCTGAAAGCATCAGTAAAATAACAGTTACGGCAGTTTCCATCTGGAATTTGCCTTGTAATAATTCCGTAATTATGTTTAGGCAGTGATCTCCTTTGCACGAYTCCTTTCTTTGTGTTGTTATTACTCAATGATTATTCACCCCTTAACCCACAGCAGCTCACCTCAAAGGATTTGAGGGAGCAGGTTGCGAGCCATATGATGGAGATGCTGCTTGTTTTTACCCCCATCAGAACAAACTGGATGTCTTTATCAAATGTGAAAAGTGTGACTGTTTCACTGATACACCTGGTTTTAGGTTATTTAAATYGCACAATATGCAAAACTGCCTGGTTCTCCCTGCACTTCAAACCTCTTCAGATTTAGACAGCTTGCATTCACAGTGTTTTCAGTCAGGTACCCAGAGGCTGAGCTCAGATAACATTTCTTTTTACTTGGAAAGAGAGGTGAGATACGTTTGTGCCTATACATTATCCCTCATCACTTTCCTCATGCCAAGTTTTGATACTTCCAAGAATGCAATGCCTGTCCTGACTTCTCAGATGGTTAATTTTTATTTTTCTGCATTTCCCATACTGTAGAGTTTGTTCTGCTCTCAGGTAAAGACAATGTATGTAGACTTGAAGACTTCATAGAGGCAACTTTGGGGGAGTTGGTGTCTGTGGATATATTTAGGTGATGGAAAAAGCAACCTGTGATTTCACTGGGAATTATGGTGGCAGAGGATCTGTGCTGATTTGCCAAATAATTTTTCTCTTTACGTTTCCTGATCTCACCAGTCATAAGCCAACACCCCTSTGGTAAAACTGACTTCAGTTAGTAATGTGACATTCCACAGGAGATGTAAATGAATTTTTGTGACTATTTTTGTTGAAGTCCTTTGGTTTCTTGAAAGTGCTTTGTGAGACCGACTTTGAATGCTCCTCTAAAAGGCCAGGCAAGCAGCTTCCTGTGTCCTTCATGATGGAAAGCATCCTGCTTTGATAAACAGTTGCCTCTTTCTTATCAGATATATGCGGAGGGATCTGATCAAAAGGTAATTAAATAAACAAATAATGCAAAAATGTAGGTTGAGCCCTCCAAAGTACTTGCCAATCTATGGTAATTCTACGGATAAAGACAGGTAAAGGATGAGCAACGGAAGGGGAAAAAAGGAATTTAAAAATAGCTAAGTGGATTATTTTGAATGGTTACTGCCCTGAAAAAAGAATTGTTTTGGCAACATTTTGCTGTTTTCCAGAATAAACCAAAATTGTGCTAAACTTTTCCTCCTGAGTTATGTATTTTCAGTTATACATACTGAGTTATGTATTTTGCTGTATTCATGGTTGTGTCCATTCTTCAGAAAATAAATTTTAAAAAAGCAGTAATGTTTTTTTTTGCCGTGGAAAGGGCAAAAAAAAAAAAAAAAAGAAAAAAACAACATTGTGGATATATTTTTCATCTGACTTATGAACTAAACCAGTGATGGAACTGAGCATTCACACAGATTCTTGTGGGCTCCAGAACATCATCTCTTTTGTATTTGGGTGGAAGAGTAAGAAGACATGAACTGGAAAACTCCATGAGGAAGGAATGAAGACCTCAGGTAGCCTTGCTACATGTTATGTACTCAAACATCTGCGTTTAGTTGCCTGTAGCCAAGCTGTGAGCTCCAGCAAGCAAACATCTGGTGAGGCTCATCAGCCTTCACAGTCTTGGCAGCACTTGAAGGGACTGGAGATTGGGTTCAGCACTCTTCTGTCTCGTGACTTACAGTGGTTTGAGGTTGATAGAATAAAGCAGACAACTCAGAGCAAGGTTTGTTACCTGTCCTAATTCTAAGGTGGTGACACAGAGACCCTGGGACAGCCCTGTCAGGCGTGTTGTGGAGCAGCATGAGGTTGGTCAGGCTGTGTAAGTGATGGTGTGACCTGCAACAGAACATGCAGACTGCTCCCCTTCTGCCAGACTAGGCAAGAAGTGCCTCAGCTATACTTCACTGAAACTTCCTTTAACTCTATTCTCCTTATTCTCCTGTGTTCTCTATTCATATGTTGTGATTTACTTGGTATTTTATGTTTACTGACCCTCACTGTTTCACTGGGAGCGATTTTCTTAGCTTTCGATGTCAGTTTGTTACTTGATTCTTACTCCCAGTTCAAAGTTCAAGATAATATTTTACTCCTTGGGTACACACAGTCAAATACAAATGTCTGACTTCATGCATATTTCTAGACCATTCAGGTTCACTGCTACTTCCACTTTAATTTCAGTGAAACTGATGTGCAAAGTACCAGCTTAAAGTTAAGCATGCAATTGATTGCAAAAAGAGGAAATTTATCAAGTATGACTATTCAGTTATGCAAGAATTACTGTAATGTATGATCTTTTTATTTTATAATGTTCTCAAATCMCTTCTTTCTCTTATCATTAGCAGATTAACAACAGAAAGATTTTGTCTTTCCCCATATGCTCCTCATTTCTGCTTTTTTCASTTTATTCTTCAACATTATTTTGACCTCTAAATAATGATGTAYACAGGTTAGTAACATTTATCTTGTGAAGTTCTAACCTTCAGGTTTTGTACAGAACATCAAATAAGAAGGTGAAAAATGAATACAAAATGTTTCATTCTTCTTTCCTTGCAGAGGATTCAGGAAATTGGCAAAAAAATAATTGCAGGGGGTTTTATTTTATGCTTCAAGTGAATAAGCCTCACTTTGTTATGTTTGTACTCTTCCTGTATAAAGACCAAGAGACTGAAAATACTGGATGGATTGATGGGGATGTATTTTGCAGTAGTACAAGCCTAGTGTGTTTTTTGAATGTGAATGTGATCTCATTGGCAGGGTTTGCACACAGATGTGTGGCATTAACATAGTGGATAATTGGATATTGCAAATGAATTATCTAAATGTGGTGACTAACAGGATAATGTCCCCAGCTGATGTATTCAACACTCCTTTAACATTAAGAAGAAAAAAAAAAGTTATAAGAATAAATGTGCCTCTTTACATTTGGATTTTTTAATCTCTAACAGACTAAATTATCATGATGCAATTAACTATATGGATGCACTGGATGCATGTATATTCTTATATGTGGAAAATATCCTCACAGTAATATGCATATGTGTATAGAGAGAYATGTTTATAGTCTGTTTTACTAGGTATATTATACATATACATACATATATATGTATAAATAACAGATTCTACCAGAGGGCTTTGGCGCATAAAGGAAAAGGTTGATTGTACAGCACAATGACAGAGAAACTCCTGTTACATCTTCAGAGTTATGAAGACAATGTTTACATAAATAAATAAAAAAGCCAAAWGAGAGAAAAACTGGCTATCTGTCAGGGACATTACACATTATCAGAGGCACTGATCAGTCAGGAAAGAGGCACTGATCTTACCAGGTRAAGATCTAAACATGGCCTTTTTCTTCCCTTTTTTAATATTTAATAACCTTATTTTTGTTCACTCATATTATGTAGTGGTCTGCCTTCACCAATACTGTCCCTTGTTTTCTACAAAACTACATTTTGAATTTTTGCAGTAAAATACTGATGTCTACTGTATTTGGTATTTTTCCAAGCTTTATTTTCTTCCCAGTTAAAATTAAATAAAAATATCATGGTGAGTTACCATTTTAGGTGTCACTGAAAACTAAATTGCTTTTCTCTCTGAATCTTTATTTGYAGAGTATTATTCATTTTATTTCCTAAATGAGCCAAAGTTTCCAAAATTGTGATTACCATCTGCAAAAATGGTTAAAACATAGCATAACATTATTCATATAGTGTGACCTGCATTGTGTTTCTTATTTGTTTAATGTGCCTGCAGTGACTATTTCTTGTTATTATTCTGAGGGATGACTTAGGTGTCAGATATCCGACAATACTTGTAATTTTTTATTTTTTTTATTTTTAGAAATTTAGCTCTGGAACCAATTTGCTGTTTATCACTGTTCGTAAAAAAAAAAAAATTGCTTGGTCTGCATTGTCCAAATGTAAAATTACTTTTCTTGTCACTATTATTGTCAACTGAATTAATATGTTTCCTAAAGTATATGACTGTGCTGCTGCTACCTTACAATATAGASATTCTGGACACAACTTAAGACCCATTTCCCTATAATACTTCTTTAAAAAGTAGCTACAAAAAGCAYTCAGTGATTTCATTTCAGACATCAAAATTTGGTTTATTTAAGCCAGGAAATAAATTAGGTATTAACTTGGTCTTCTGTTGTTTGCATTTTAGTGTAACTTTGGGGGGCTATTTAGTGTGCAATTATAGATCATAACAATGTCATCTGTGATATCAAATTAAATTCTCCTTCACTTTTAAATGGATTAAAATAGTATTTTGCAAAAATGCTTTTCAAGTTTGCTTGCTGGGCTAGGCTTCAAATATAAATTCAGAAAAATAGATAACTTGCATTTCTGTCATCTTAAAAATTATGCACAATGCTGGGCATAAAGGTCACAACATTTTTAACTATTTGAATTCATAAGATGTACAAAGCAGACTAAATCCATCAAAGGACTCGCTTCTGGCTGCCTTATGTACACCAGATGGATGTACATGCTGTTACATTAATTTTAATGGGTTTGTCTTAAAAGGTGTGTGTTTAGGTGTGCCAAAGACCTCGCATTTGTATGCAATGGRGAAAGAATAATATTTTACTTCTGGAGTGTCATGGTTTAACCCCAGCCRGCAGCCAAGCCCCAGGCAGTCACTCTCCCCCATTGCTCACTCCCCCACCCGTGGGATGGGGGAGGGAATCAGGAGGGTAAAAGCTGGAAAAACTCATGGGTTGAGATAAGGACAGTCTAACAGGGAAAGCAGAAGCCATACCCAAGCAAAGCAAAATAAGGAATTTATTCCCTGCTTTTCATGGCAGGCAGGTGTGCAGCCATCTCCAGGAGAGCAGGGCCCCATCACACAGAATGGTGACTGGGGAAGAAGAACCCCATCACTCCATATGTTCCCCCTTCTTTCTTCTCCCCACTTTATATAATGAGCGTGATGCCACATGGTCTGGAATATCCCTGTGGTCAGTTGGGGTCACCTGTCCTGGCTCTGTCTCCCCCACCCTCCCAGGCACTCCCAGCCTCCTCCCCAACGTGGCCATACCAAAACCAGAAAAGTCCTTGGCTCTGCAATACCAAAAATATCTGTGTGTTATCAACCCTGTGCTCAGCACAAATCCAAAACACAGCCCCACACCAGCCACTGTGAAGAAAATTAACTCTACCCCAGCAAAACTTCTCTTCTTAACCCCCACATGAGGGCCTAAGAGGAGCAGGCAGAAAAAGTAAAGAAAAGCTGACAGGAACAAGAACGGGGGTTTAAGGCATGTGGGGCTGTAAAAATTCATGTGTTATGGGAACCATCTTTCATAAAAAGCAAAATCTTCTAAAACAACTTTCCATAGAGATTTTACAAACTAAGTCAATATCTGACTTAAGAAAACTGCATCCCCTCYCAAGTTAATAAAGTTTCTGACAGTACATGTATATGGTGCATGGTTTAAAATGGAAGTTTAAGACATGACATAAAAAAATAGTTTTGTTTATTCCAGACTGGATAAGGTTATGATTATGTGTGTAYGTTCATTGCTTGCACAGTTAGCAATTACCAGTGTTCATCCCATAAATAACCGAATTTTATACTTCACTTTGACATGAAGAAACTGAAATAAAATTTATAGCTGAGYTCTAACGATGAAAATTATGGAATAGAGGCTACTACTGCTTCCTTTTTAAAACAGGGTTACAGATAGAGAACACTGAATATATACAACAATGCCTGGACACCTTTGTCCAGCCTGGGATTCATGACAATAAGCTCTGTGTGTGTGTGTGTGGGTTATGAAACAGCAGTTTCTGTGGGCATCCCGCATCTTCTGTGCAAACCCTCTCCTCCTCTGTACTGTAAAACCTTTGACTTTGCACTTTTTTTTGTGAGGAGGAGACTTTTTTTGAGGAAAAGTGTAACTCTCAGAATAATTTTTATAATATAATGTTTGTATTTGAAAATACACTAAGTTTTGAAATGGACAACATAATCTGATGTATAGACATGTAAATCAGGATCTGATTTACACTCATTTCTGGCTTGGATATAGACTTCAGTTTTGAATACTTTCTTTCCTTTTGCCTCTCTGTCCTTGAGCCTACCCTGATTTCACCATTCCCTGCATGGGTCAAGGACTACCTGTCTTTTTTGTCTTTGTACTGGTCCTAACACTGTCTGAAGCTCTTAGATGAAGCCACAATGTAAAATAATAAAAAATGCATTTTAAAACTTAATGGGAAATGCAAACGTTTTAAGCTTGGAGTGGAAACGGGAATGAGAATTTCAGGAAGCAAAACCTGATCACTGTGATGGAATTTCATCTTCAGCTATTCCTGACCCATTCATCACTATTTAAAAACAGTCTTTAATATTAACTTAGCTGCAATTTGATAATATGCTATGAGAGCTTTGCAGTCTCAGAAGCACATAAGAGACCCACGGATAAATTTTACCATGTCATACAGAAGCTGCCTAATCCCTCAGAATGTGCTTAAACGGGAAAGGGAAGCAATGTTGCATGCTGCAAATGTCACCAGAAATGAGAACCATGAGCACAACATCATGACACTTGGCTGGGGGAGGGACGGCCACTGCTGCCACACTGCCAAGGACGTTGGTTTAAAGGGTGGTGCTGAGTCCAGGAAAGGCACATAGGTGTGAAATGTGTCTYTATGGAGATGAACAGGAAAGAGTATGATGGTTAGCCAAGAGGCAGCAATTTATGTTATTTATCTGAGAATCCTACAAACAGCAGCAGGATCCTCGGAATACATATTTCTCAAACTCTGGAGAAGCAGAGTCCTTTCCTGAGACATGTTTCTCCATTCAGACTTCGTTGAGAGCAGTCCAGGTCTCCACAGAGGAAATGACAACCAGCTACTTATATTCCTCTGCTTATCCCCAAAAAAATGAGCTGTTGTTAGCCATTAGAAGTAGTCYGCAGTTCCCTGAAAAACCTACAAATGTAAAACCACAACATTTAATGCCATCTGACTTTGAGGAATTGAGCAGCCRCTCTCTAAAGCTTTGCAGCTCTTTGAGATAAAGGATGTTTTGGAAGATGGCAGTTTGGAAACACTGATGTTTGTTAATAATAATTAYTAGCCTGTAAGCTACAGAAGTTCATAATGTGTCTGATTCATGTATGTATTTAAGGAAAAAATACGAAAGTACTGACTTTCAGCTCTATAGCTCTTACTAAAGGAAGTCAATAGATGGGAATAATTGGACCTGGCACTTGATTTTTTTCCTAGTTGATCAGTGCCTTTAAGTCTGTCTAAAATAACCTTAGAAGGATGAGATAGATTTACTCTTTATGGCCTGAGAAAATCCAGGAAATTTTTAAACAAAAATTGTCTGCAAAGGCTATTCATTTTAATTATCATAAAGAAGGGAGGAGATATAATATACATCTTAACACGGTTCAATCAGTTTCTTGTCTGATGCTAGTAAAGGCATGATTCTAAGTCTGATTGGCAGAAGAAACCCTAGGGCTAGCCACTAAAGATGGCCATTATCATTTATTAAACAGGTGTTGAAATGAATTGGTCTTTTATCGTAATGCAGATTTACAGTGCATTAGGCAATCCATTTTTCAATTTAGTGTACTGCCTCTGATAAATTAACAGATGTCGATTGATTTTTTTTCCTTCAGTCCCCCTGTTTACACCTGACAGCCAATGCTTTATAGCTGAGCAGTTATTTGAAGTTATAAACATTATAATTAGCAATTTTTTAATTAGGCTGACAATTAACAGGAGATTTGCAAAGCTGCTAATTTGACATGTCATACTCTCCACAGTGTTTATGTTAACCACTACTTGAGTGAATTCAATTGAACAGAACTACTGTGTCTGAAAAAATCAATCTCAGAAGAACCCTTTTCCCCACTTGGGTAACATTATGGCACTTCAGGCAGAGAAGTGGGACTTCAGTGGAATTTTACAATGAGACAATTCCAATATTGACGTTTAAACAGTGTGCCCGTGTTAGCCCAGCGATGCAATTAAAGTGATGTGCCAAACACAGGCATGGTCTAGGCTCTGTTACTGTTGTTAGGCTTTAAGGGTTTTAATTTTAAAGGACTAAGACCAAAAGAAAACCAACAATGACACAGCTCCAATCAACACAGAGCCTCATCCCTAACCTGAGCTCCTTGAGTTGAACAAAGAAAAAAGAAAATATGTCATTCTAGTGTCTGTGTGGTCATCAATGTAATCTGTGTAGCTTTTCCAGCAGAATTCTGTATATCCCAGTATAAACTGTGGTGGAATGTGAATAGAAGCATTACAGARGTCCTGCTGGATCAGGTGGGATTTTCGTGGCTCTTTCCATTAATCTGACCTTCCTCAAGGTTGTATAAAATGCCCTTGTTTCTGATTGAATTTCCTCTGTGAACGTTTTCCTCTGTGAATGTTTCTGCCATTCCTGGCACAGAGAAGGCTGGGTGGGCACAAGGCAATGATGGGGTTGGAGGTCTCAGCAAGAGAGGAAGGAGCTTGGGTATGGAAAGACACAGCTGCTAAAAAGCTGCCTGCCAACACCAGGGTGAAGATAAATTGGTGGGGTAGCCTGAGAAACTGTATTGGGTTGAAAGGATGTGTTCTCAGGTAATTTCTGTGAAGATATTTAATCACGTGCACTTTGTGAAGGAAACAAGGCTAGCTTTTAAATGCAAATGGACCTGATTTTGACTGAGAAAGCTCACTGCCTCAAAGAACATGAGTATTTCCTTCTCTAACACAGGGATGTTCTTGGTTTTATTTCATGGGGGATTTTTGCATGCCCTTTCATCAGATACTTGCTTCCTTTGTGTTCTGTTTCTGAATTGTCTCATTCTCTCCACTGTTGGCTCATCTGGTGGAAGAACCAGGAGCGCTTTTGAATATGATAACAATAAAAAGAAAAAAAAAAAAAGAAAAAAAAAGCGAGTTCTTGCATACCTTTTTTAAATCTCCCTTCTTTAATCCTCTGCAGCCATCCAAACACACCCCTTTCCATGTGAGCCTTTCTTCTCTGAGGTCCTCACTTGTAATGGAGGCGAGACACATCCCTAACTTGGTGAAGCACCAGGAGGAAACAGAATGTGCAGAAAGCACCACTCTCCGAAATTGTCCCACCCTCCAGACCTCCCCCAGGAGCTCAAAAGAAAATCTAGACACAAAGTTATTGAAATCTGTCATTCTAATGGTACGTCTACCTCCACATGTCTGGAATTTTAGTCACTTTCTGAACTTACCTGCTTTGCTAAAAGGTTCAAGAGAATGAATGAGGTGAGGGACTTACTCAGAATTCKCTCCATTGTAATACTAATGCAAAGAAAATGGCCTGTTTGAGGGGAGGATCTCAATAAAAGTCTCAGGAGTTGATGGTGACTGGCATTGCATCAATTTGATTTGAATAGTGAAGAATTTTGCTACTTWGGAGTCTTGCAGGAAGTCACTGAGGAACAAGTCCTTGGCTGGTACTGGTTGTCACAGGAACTGCCTCTGAAATATGTTATTTTCTCACACAGAGTTAATGATTGAATTTTTCATTTCCTTTCAGTGACTAAATAGACACAGTTTTGGGTTCAAAACCTAACATGTTTTAAAACTTATCAATGTAAATGCTGGTTTCCTTCTGGAGCAATTAGACAGAGTGTCTTAACCAAATGAGTCATAATTAAATACGTGAAGCTGTGGTGCTGGCATCTTACTATTTTTGAGCTCAAACAGTCCTAATTAGTTACATGAATAATACGATGCTTGGGATGAGGTGTATTGAAGAGTCTGTCTAATACTTGTTTGATGTAAAATCCTGGTTGCTCATTTCAAACAAACACTGATGCCAAGGAGTGCTGTTAATGAGTGAAGTGTCCAATTTTTTTCCTGTGGGACCAACACCCACCCCTGAAGCAGCAATTCTCCTCTGAGAATGAGTCAGAAAAAGGTATTTAATCACCACTGGCATTCACTGCAGAGCTCATCTTCCTTACATTGATTGGACAGGAAATGGAGAAAATTCTGGATTGTGAAGATGTCCTTCGGAAACTAAGAATCAAGAAAAACCCAAGAAATKAGTAAGGAGGGCCTTTCACAGGGAAATTTTTGAAATGAGAGAAGAGGTGGGAAGAGGTAGTTTAAAACCTCAAGATTTCTAGGTAAGATACATCACGTCACAACAGAGTCAAGAGGAAAAATATCATTTTAGGAAAAAGTAGAGAGGGGGGAAAGATAAAGGATAGTTATCACAGTGGAAGGAATAAGTTCTAGGTAATAATTACAAAAAAAAAGAGAAGAGGTTGCTCCTCATGGCAACCTCTCATGATATGAGATCACTGTGTTAGGAGATCTGGAGGCAGTGTAGGCTGCAGGGATGGTGCTGTGGCACTGACAGGTTTCAGCCCATAAGGCAGCAAATCCTACAGTCAGAATGAAGCTGCACATCATAAAAAACAATTATTTGCTATAAAGGTCAGTAAAACAAAGCTTTGGGAGAGGTGTGGGAAGGGTTTTACCTCCTCAAAGCAAACTGATGCCATTACAACCTTTTGAAACCTCTGCATAGGGTCAACAAGGCCCCATCCCATTAGAAAAAAGTAGCAAAAGGAGGCGCTTTGCTAATGAATATGCCAGAACAGGACATGATAAAAACCGTAATTGAGAAAACTATTTATTTTGAGCTGTWTATTTAAGCACAGGAGGATTCCTAATGGAGCCATCAGACCTCACTCATTGGCTAATAGTTTAATTAGGCCCATCTGGTGGAGGCTGTGGAGAGAACTGTCCCAGCTCTCATATTGGCAGCGAGGTAATTTGTCATCTCGTGGCCCAGTGACTGGCACGCGAACATCTCTCAAGCCAAACAGAAGCTCAGCAATCTGTCTCACATGAGGATAGCTGAGAGCTATTGCTTCACCTTGGCACGCTGAGGAGAAATGAGACCATTGCACAGTACCCTTCAGATAACCTCGGCAGAGAGATCCAGGCACAGCCCCTGAAAGCCAAGTCAGTCCAGCCACTGTCAGCAACCCAAATATAGGAAACAGGTTTTTYCTCTCTTTTTCTCAGCACCCCCTCTTCTAGTAAAACAACAGGGAAAGAATGTTTTTTGTTAGTTTCGGTTCAAGAGCATGTGTACATCAGATACAAATTTCACTCCTATGATGTTGAGAAACAAAGGAATTTCCCTTTTGGATAGGAGGAACTTGCTATTTTTAAGAAATCCTTGTTCTTAAACACTACCCAGTGATAGAGTTGCAAATAAAGAAAAGCACTGCAGAGACGTCATACAACTGTAAGCGGTCTCTAAGGTAAGTTGATAAAACTATGGGTTAATTCAGCTAGAGAAGGAAGAAAATCAGAATGCTAACAGTAAATGCCTTAAAAGCTGAAATCAATATTTTCTTCTCAGTTTGGGGTTGCTATTGGTATTAGTGTTATAAGATGTTAAAACCGCCACTTTAAGAGTAATATTTGAGAAAACATGGGACAAGATGCCAACAAAAATTGTATCTCACCAGTAGTATTTATGTGGCACTTATTCTTTGGTCTAGTACAATTCCCATTCCGAAACCCCAAAAGCACTTAACATGTCAAATACTTTACCAGCTCCTTTTTTACAGGCTCACATCAGTGCTGACTAAAGAAAAAGAAGCAAAAAGCTCACCCAATGCAAACGTAACAATTTCCATTATAAATGAATTGTTACAGAATGAGTTGGGTTAGAAGGGAACTTAAAGATCATTTAGTTTTAAAGCCCCTGCGTGCTGTTCTTCATTCTTCCAGTCCCTGTCTTTACCTTTTGTGACTTGGATGGTGTCACTGGAGGAATTCCTGGTGAAGATTGAGGCAAAAAAGTCAGCTGGGAGTAGGTCCAGCTTCATTACTCAGCTCTAGCATCACTCCTAATGTGACAGGTCTTGACACTCGGAGAGTCAATGACACTTGAAGAGTCTGAGTAGCCCCAGAGGAGTCATCATAGCTTTAAAAAAATCTGTAAGTCAGTAAATCACTAAGCTTTGTGTATGTCAGGTATCTGTCTGTACCTTAAGAAGCAAAAAATTGAGACAATGCAGAGATTGAAAGGAACCAATATTTAAGAACTGAAAGCAGCTGAATTGATTGTTCAAAGAAATCTCATGGGCAAACAGTCCATTGTGATCTCTTAACGTTAAAAACTRTTAGTGTCTTTCGATTATTTCCCTGTGTCTGGTGGTACACACCATCATTTTCTCAGTGTAAGTTAACACTTTTTCCATGGTACAATTTTTTCATGGGCTAGACTTAGCAGAGCCAAAGTACTGTTTTTGAATACCATGATTTGGGCTTAAGCAACCTGACCTAGTGAAAGTTGTCCCTGCCCATGGTAAGAGGTTGGACTAGATGATCTTTGAGGTCCCTTCCAACCCAAACAGTTCTATGATCCTGTGAAATTGGATTTTGCTGCTCTTCTCTTATCTTGTCTGGATATGCACGCCATTTCAGATGCACAGACATTCATTCATAGTTCAYGGATGCTAATTTCTGTGTATAATTCTTACAATGGATAGACATGTTTTAAAATTCACGCATGTGAGTTCAAAGAGTCTCATTCTGCAGTTTCAAACCCAGGAATTAATGCAGTTCACTAAAATTTTGCCAGTCTAGTTGCCCCTTTAATTAATTTTGCTTTGTGTGCAAGTACAAGCATCATTAGGTCGTATCATTTTTAGCAACATCCCGAAAGAATCAGCAAGTCAGTTTTGTGCTCAGCCTGATAAACTGTCAAGACAATTTCGCCAGCAAAGCTAACTCACGCAGTGCAAATATTTACCAAGAGATTATCTATTCTTAAAACAAAGTCACTAATCCAGGYTGTCTCTTCCAGACATAATTCTGAACATGTATATTGAGTGAGCTAAAAGCATAGTAACAAAAATGTTTTGCCATGTAAGAGCTTCGGGATCATCTGCTGTCTTCAGCCAAATCTTTTTTGAAAGCTCATGTTTCTTGCTGCACTGTGAATTCTGCTATGTTTACAAAAGTGGAGGAGGCTGTGGGTAAAGTGGAAATATTTTTCTGGTTTTATATGCACTCGACTAGTATTAAGTGGTATTTTTGTCTCCTGCTGATCAGATTTYTCCTCACTCGTCTGTCTCACTTGTCAGCACCATGTGGAACAAGTGACAGTCTTGTTCTTGTGCCTTGTATTCTTGTGTCTGGATTTGAATTTGTCTTCTTGGTACTTCTATGATACAAATACTTCATAATAAATAAAATGCTGCTCAGACTGCTCAGCTTTCTTGCTGCTGAAAAAGCACAAGAGTGCCTCATGTCATTTSCAAAACTTGGAACAGAACTGATCTGCCATCAATTGTATGCTGGTAAAGATGACATATGGAAAGGAGACCATGAGGGTGAGRGCAGCCTGAAGCTACAGCACTGAGCTCCATGAACGATGACAGCCATATCCAGCTTGGATGGGGCAAGAGTGGCTTCCAAGGAGGGATTTTCCAYGCAAACAGGACCCCTGAGTGAAAGAAGAGGCAAGCAGGACAGATGCCCAAGACACAAAACTGCCTGGCTGCCCAGAAGAGTGGGGAATAAAGCTGCTGCCTAAACCAGGCAGTGAAAGGCAACAATGGCAGCAGGACAATAGATTGCTTTACTGTGACCCAGAGCAAAGTACTGGATTACTTCAGGGAACCCCAAAGTAGATTAAAAGGATATTTTTCTTGTGAAGAGTGAGAATAAAGGTATCAAAGGTTTCTTCACTTTCATATGTTAGGAATAGGCAATCCAACTGGAAAAGGCTCAAGCTATCAATTTATCTTTGCGGGAGACTGTACTGTTATTTATCTTTTTTAATTATGCTTCAAAAGAAAGATGGTGCTGCAATAAATAACATTAGGCAACAATAAAGGGAACAGCACAGAGAGCTGCTTGGARCGTGCTCCCTTCACCCTCTTTGCTTTAACCCCCATAAAAGTGTGGGGTTTTCCATGTTGTTTGAGGTATTCAAGACRGTGATATTTCTGGAAGCAAGTGGAACACAGCTGCTTGCTGATTAAGGGGATACAGGAGATGGCAGGATTACATTAGTATGATGCATGTGCTGCTACTCGGGGACCAGCAAGCTCCCAAATTTAGTGCCGGATACACACACACACACTCGCACCTGAGCACATCTGAAAATGTGGCACTTTCACCAAAGCCTCAGCAGAGTTTATTATCACCTGTGTACTACAGAAGAAAAAGAAAGAAAAAAAAACAAACAAAAAACAAACAAAACAAAAAAAAACCAAAAAAACCAACAAAAAAAAAACAGTAAAATTCCTTCATGGAGATCAGGAAAGCACTGTTACCTCTTTAAAAATAATTCAGCTAACATTGAAGGATCTTTTTTTTTATTTTTAGCTCTAAAGTTCTAAAGTTGCCTTCTAGGAAAGGCATGTGAGCTGCTGCATTTGTGTTGGTCCAGATCTGCATGTGCAAGCATCTTCAGAAATAATAAATTTTATAGGGCTTACTTGTGAGGTTTTTGCTTAGGACCTTAACAGGAGGTTTGCTTTCCAGAAGGTCGAGTCAGTGACATCTATCTGCAATTTGCATCTTTTGTAATGTTTCACATAGTTTGGGCAGCCAAATTCACTGCTCTTTAGTGTTGTTTAGTATTTGAAAGCAAATTAAAGGGAATTAGTTAAGACTTTTTCTTGTATAGCTTGGGCCCTAAAGCTTTTTTGTAATCATGCAGGCAGTAATGTAACAATTTATCTTACAGACAAGTCTAACAGCAATGTCATAATTTCAAAAGCCAAACAGTCTTTCATATTTCTTTCAGCAGGAGAGAACTGTTGGGATTTTCATGTATGTTTTGCCTTTGTAAAAATAGAAGTTGGAGTGTGAAACATAGATCATCCTTCACACTCATTAGCATTTTAATGGCTTCTCAATTGTTAACAGATTTGATGTAGCTACTAGAAAGATAAGACTGGGTTGTGATTTACGTCTACACTTTCCAATCCAGTAGTAGTCAGTTATAATACATTTTACTAAATGTGATGTCAGGTCTCGGAAATAAATTTTCAACCCTTTTTAAAAAATAATAAAGACAATGGTAAAGAAAAATGCCAATATGCCCCTCCAATGGCTTTGCAGTAGCAATAGTTCTGCTTTGTTATTTTTTGCAGAGCACAGAAAATTTTTCCCAACAAAAATAATAATTCTRTAATTTGAAAATTTAAGATGGTGTATTCTGCACAATGTAACAGTATAGAGTAATAGCATAAAGGAATTCATTCACAGCAGAATGTTTTGCAGAACTTATAATACAGAGAAGTGGTTTGAGGGTTCATTTTTTGCTGTCTTTTAAATTTATGATTCCATGTTTTTATCAAGAACATTATGGCTTATTGAATCACAAACTCCCTTCTGCACATGTAGGATGTAGCTATTACAATTTGTACACATTTTTACTTCTTAGAAGCTATCAGCTCCAAAAAAGAGCTGTCAAACTCAAGGGCACCATGGCATTATATTTAGAAATATTCATAGCATCAGGAATGATYTGAAGTATCCAAATTAAACTACAGAGCACAAATGCACAGAGCCTGGCTAACTGAATCCTGCCATCTGATCATAGTCTGCTGTGCCCCCATGAGTCATTCATGGCCTGTMCCTCTTCCTTTCCCTCCCCTAAAGACAGGACTGAACCTAACCCTGAATTTATTATGGGTTTTTAGGCTCTAAACATTGCCAGTGARTATCTGACATGCCTCTGTGGTTTGAATCCTTTGGAGTCCAGTGCTCCTTGCCCAACCGTGCTGTCCTGCAGCATCAGTGAAACCAGAATGCAGAACATCACTAGGATCACCAGAAGGTCCAACATCAGGTGTTTTGTTGGTGGGAGCATCATTCTGATACAGCTGAAGCAGAGTGAGGACTTCTGAATAAAAGAATGACKCTTCTGTTCAGAGGAATCATTAAATAAACCAAATACATCAAATAACATTTTGGAGTGGTTTTTTTTTCCTTTTAGAATTTTCCATTTATCTGCCATCTCCTTCTAGGCAACTGTCCATAGAGAGTTTTGACTGGGAAACAGACACCACTGGCATTTTTCCATAGGACATTAGTGTATTAATGATTCTATTATCTAGGATTCCCTCTGTGCTGGCTGTGTTATGGTCTAGAAAGTCTTCAGCAGAAGTTGAACAAAACAACTCCTACCTGCATGGTTCATTTACTTCAGCAGTTGAAGTAATACAACACACAGAAACTTTCACTATTATTGTCTGTGTTGTGCTTTCTGTACCTAGGCAGAGAATTTGAATTTTCAGGTGTGTTGCTTCAATGTATCAAGACTTTTTGTGGGCTGGAGGAAAAACTGTAAGTTTTGATTGCTATTTTAAAAAGAGAGAAAATAACCTGAAAGGTTCCATTTCATGACCTGCCCAGTAGGTTGATCATGTAATTGCTTTTTTGGATATAAAGATCTGCTGATCTTCCTCCAGCTAAGAGGGTGCCTTGAACGCACTTGATTAGATATTTCAATATTGACTGCAGCTGTCTTAGGACCGCTTTTATGTCCTCAAAAAGCTTTCTGGGCTTCTAGATCATCAGGCTGGCAAGGGGGCTGGGGGAGGAGAATGGGACTGCTGGGGCAGTGGAGAACTGGGGAAGGAGCAAGAAATAAGCCAGGCAGCTTTTCTCCAGGCAGAGCTTGAGATGGTATTATGGTGCTGTTAGTAAGGGCCTTGAATGCACTTTTCATCACATGGCATATTAGATCTCTTCCTGTCAGAAAGTTAGACTCTAAAAATGTAAAATGTCTGTGGCAGAGATTTCCAGCTGCCAACAAAAGGCTCACTTTCATGAGGAAAATAATTTAAAATGCTTCTGAGTCATTGTGAAAAATAGAGGCCATGACTGTGTCTGCAAAATCCCATTGAGTCGAGACACGGAAGACAAGAAAAATTGCATTCATACCACTGTGATCATCATCTGTCCATTCAGCACAGTGCTCTCCAGGAAAAGACAAAGCTGGAGTGACAGCACAAGGAGCGCCCTGCGCCTTTCTGTGTCACTGCTCGCGCTAACCTGTGGCACCGCACCGGAGTGGGTGCACACCAGTGTGAGGAAGGACATGAGGCTTCTTTTTCCTCCTCTCTTCCCCTCATCCCTGAAGTCTTGATGTAAACTTGCTGTGATAGATGCAGGTGGCTAAAAATAGTGYGGGTTTTGTGTACCATAGTAGCAAGTGAATAATTTTCTGCTGTAAGCAGGATGCCAAGGATAGAAAAAACCTGATGGTAATGGCAGTTGAGGCACAATGATGGAGTGCAGCTTCCAGCCCTCTAAATCAGTGGCAGACTGCTTGGCACATTTGCCAATGCTGCTGCAGCCAGRAAAAAAGCCCTGGGGAAACTCTCCCTGCATTTAAAAATTACACTTGAGATACACTTGTTTTATCCCAGGAGTTTGATAATTTATCCTCACAGCRTGGGAACCCTGCAGTAACAAGTGATAGTTCTTGTTATATTACTTGTTGCAGCTTCTGCTTCCTGGATTTTCAGATTCTCTGCTTCTAGCTTAAAAAATGCCACATCTATCTCTGCACAAGTGTAGTTGTCTTGGGGCATGAAAGTTTAAAAATTTCAGTGAATGATGGACAGAATCTCGGAAGAGGCTGTCATGATCTGTTCAGGCTTTTCTGTTTGTATCTCTCATACCACCAGCACTTACAACTGGAAGTTATTTTATACAATTACGGCAGATGGGACAGTCCTTATGTACAGGTTTGTACTATGATTTTTGGACAAGTAGGAAATCTACTATAAATACTTAACATTTTGAGACTTTGGTGAATATAAATCCCATTATTATTATTTAAGGTTCTAATGCCATAGTGACTACGACTAGGAGGTTTCATCATCTGAAATGAAATCCTGATCTTTTGAAGTCAAATGGCAAAACTCCTGTTGACTTCAGTAGGACAGATTTGACTGCAGAGCAGTGCAGGAGCTTAAGTGACCTGCCACTAGCCAGATTCTTCAGCAGTGCATATTTTTATCAAGTTGGCCTCATTATGGAGTTGCCTCAGAAAGTCTGCTTAGACTCCAGGAAGATGAGACTGAAATAAAGCAGGTGCCTTCCTAATTGGAAAGTGGGGGAGGCTGAGTTTTACAAGAGGTATTTAGAGCTAAATAAGGAATAGAATTGTTTCCATGGGGAGCTTGAAATACTTTTAAAACTTTTATAGCTTCCTACTTCTTTGCTTCTCGTTGCCACTGCCAGATGGAGCATTTCATGTCCCATTTCATGTCTCCTCACCAGGCTTGCCACACCAGGGACCACGGAGGGAGCAGCTGGGAAGCAATCCTGCTATTTGAGGGGTGATGGCAGTGATGCTGCTCATGGGGGGGCAAAGAGGCAGCACAGAACAGGGTGTCTTGCCCCTCCTGTGCTCRGTATTATTAATTGTAGGAGTAATGGGCTGTGAATTGCATCCCCACTGCACCAGAATKATCTAAGAGATATAAATTTTTCTACTCAGCATGTTTGTCCCGCCATTGCAAGACAACCAGATTTTGGAGGATGCTYAGACCCTGGATAATGAATGCAGTCTATAGCCACACTCTCCTCATTATGCAAATAGTCCAGACAAATCTCCCTTCCCTCCACTTCCCTATTTAAATGTGCTTTAGTGAACAAAAGACCTGGTGCCACTGCAAGGACTCGTATTAGATTGTTCACATCATTAGTYGAGATGAAATTGCGATTATACCATMTGCATTCGGTTGCACTTCATTCAAACCTTGTCACTGCCTTTGCCAAACTCAACATCTTCTGGGGTGTTTCTTTGAGCACCATTTATCTGTGTTTCCAGCCTATTCAAAGACGCCTCACTGCCTGTAATGGCTGCATTTAATTTCCTTTACTTACACATTGCTGATTTGCTGGGTCTTTATGTCAGATTTCCCGTTCCACATTATTAGTATTTAAACTTGCACCTTTTTAAAATCGGATGATAAATTAACCTCACATTGCTCTTTTCCCAAGCAATAGTCACTTGCTAGAAACCCAGGAAATTAGCTAATTTTCTCTCATGCCTGACACTGGCAGATATGGAAACCAACTTCATCAGCGGGCGGAGCTCAGCATCCTGTGGTTGGCCYTGCTGAGCACACGTGGGGCTCAAAGCAGAAGCCTTGTGATCTGGCAGGAGATCTGGGATAGGGACAGCTCCCTGACAGCTGTTCCAGGGGCCATGTMCTGTGCCAGGGAGCTGAGCTGGAGGCAGCTCCTCCCATGCCTGTTCCTTCCCTGTGGAATGTGGTGCCTCGCACCCGATGGTCCCGGTGCTGGGTGACACCTGACAGCCTGCGCAGTGTGTGCTCCTCCAGCGGGCTGGAGTCTGCAGTTCTTAAAAGTCCTGCCAGTCTGGCTGACATCCCTCCAGCAGCCTGTTGTGTGTACAGAAGGGCATTTCCAGCAATGCCCCCAGTTTTATGTCAATGTTTTCATTTGGTGATGTTTGCCYGCCAAGGGAGTCACTCTCCCTGCCCCAGCTGTGTTGACCAGCAATGCTGGTGGCAGCTCCCCACTGCCGTGTCCTTCCTCAAATCCCTTCCAGGAGGGGTGAAGGTCACCAATGCCACACCTGCCAGCCTGCTCCTGCTCTGTGCCTCATCTCAATTCCCTCTCCTCGGAGGAAATTGAGGACAGGTCACAGGTGATCATCCTTTGGCTACCAGAGGTGGCTCTGGTGCCCAGTGATGGGGCAGCTGGGCCACCCTCTCCCCTGCTCATCTGCCTCCTTCCTGATGTCCTTGCAGGTACAAGAGGCTTGGGGACAGGATGCTGGGATGCTGCTATAGAGAGAAAGGCACAGAACCAACCCTCTACTTTTTATTTAAACAGGCTGCAACCACAAGAGCTATCTGCATCTTTCCCCCATCTTCCAGAATAATTTGAGGGCATCCTGTGACACGTTCCACATCATTTCTGCCATCAGAAGTAGAACTTTTGATTGTTACTGCATCCAGACTAAGGTTATGGCCATGGCAGATTACTAATAACATGTAACACAGATCATTAAATTTGCATAAAATTGCACAGGGAGGACAACACAAAGTGGCTGCTTCAAACAAGATACATTAGAGAGAACAAAAGTAGTCCAATTTACGTGCATGCAGGAATTAGTTCCTCTGATTTGCCAAGTCTTTCATTTGTTTCCTTATTAGAGGGCTATCCTTTCAGTGTAAGGACTGTATTTTCTGTATATTTTAAGGCTCTGTGTGTTGTGGAGGCTTGAGGAATAGCAATAACCATAGAACAACACAAAGTCACAACACATCATGTGCACAGTACATAACACAAATCTTTTATTAAAGGGAGGTGAAATATAGCCAGAKTTAAATTACTGACCTGGGTCTCAGGAAAACAGAAAAATTCCCTGAGGTTTATATCATCCCTCCTCAGCACTTTCAGTTTCCCTAAAATATTGCCCTAAATATTTAAACTGTAAGCTTTGTGTACTGCCTTATAGCATATATATTCTCACTACTTAGTTCGGCTGGCTGCAGTCTTTTACAAGGCCCCTAGATGCTACTAAAATTTAAATTGCAAATCACTAACCTTGCAATATTTCCTGTCACATTCACCAAAGATCATCCTGCTGAGGTTTGGGGTGCCATGTGTTGATTAGACAAGGTTTTAAATGTCTGGTTAAAGTGTCACACACAGAACTCACCAATTCACATGGTTTTAATAAAATGTGCTCATTGTATTAAATAAAATTACCGGTATTTGTAATTACAAAATTAAAATAAGTTCTTTTAAAAGGTAGCTGGCATCTGTCTGCATTCAGATTTTGAATATAAGGAGCAGTCAAAAGATGAGCACAGGACCCTGAGCTTCAGTTTATTGCAGCTTTTGTGTAGACCACTATTAAATTTGCTTGTTAATTATGACATATCCAAACACCATTTCTGGTTTTATATGAATGCTTTGCCAACATGAATGCTTAGAAAATGACARTATTTTCCAGAAGGTTGGACTTCTTGTTATTTTCTAAGGGTGAAACACATATTTTAAGCCGCTTTCCTCAGCTGCAATGGAGTGTCTGCATCATTCTTGCCATTACAAATTTTTAGAAATCTGTTCATTTTTTAAGTTTAATTTCAAGTTTAACACAGTCCTTTGAGGATGGTAATGCCAGCTAATGAGACTTGTGAAAAGAGTCTTCTGCTGTCTCAAAGTGCCTGTATAGCAAGGAGTGGCAAGCTAAGATTCCGTTGTTCTGTTTATGACCCAGCTCCAAATGATCCACGCTGTTGGAGAGCAGGTAATTTAATGGCCATTATTACTGTRCAATCCTGCATCTTCTTTGAAGCTGCCAGCTTGAAAACCAGCTCCAGTCGTGTGTGTTCATTTGAAACCTCCGCCGAGCTTTTTATCAAAGCATGACACAGAGATGATTCCTGAACAGCTTTCCTTACCCACACACACAAATTAGCCACTTTCTCCTCATCTAACCAAAGGGAGAGATGCTTTGAGGTCCAGGCATATGTAGTAACTGTTGAAATATGGCATAAAGAAAAGGAACGTGCTAATTAGATTGCTGAGCCACTTTGAAAGGATTTGTTCCCCTTATAGAATGTGCAACATGGCTGGCAAATTAATTCAGTTGTAAAATAAATTATTCAAACTAATAAATCATTAACTTCACATTTGAGTGACGTGCCTCATAAGGAAGCAGAAACATGGAAWTTGGATGCATTTGTGAAAGCACAAGACAACGCTCAGGTTGTTTGTGAGGTGGCAGGGTTGGCTCCTCCTGTGCTAAGGTCAGAGGAGCAGATTCTCAGCTGTAGGGTCGATGTGCTCTRCAGGTGTCCTCCAGCCCAGCTCCTTCATCTGCTGCCCTTGGTACCTGATATATGGGCACATCACTCACAGCCTGGCTGCAGGGGGCTGGAGGGCTTGTAAAGCCTTTACAAGCTGCGAGGGAAGTTGGTAACTGAAATAATTTCTTTGTGGAAGGACACAGGGGAATATTTTATGACCCTGTGCTTTTTTTTATAAACTGAACCTTCACTGTGAGTTTAATCTGTCTGCCCTTCCCTGCTTCTCAGCTGTGATGGGCACAATGGTAATTCTGTCTGTGTGGAGCTGCTTCTCTTGGACAGTGTTGTGTGCTCTGCTGTGGTCTCCCTTGCTCCTTACTCCCAGAATATGTGTCTTGATGGCTTAATGTCAGGAAAGAGCTACAGGAATGCTTCATCAGTAAAAAAAAAAAAAAAAAAAAAGACGACTGTGACATAGATTAACTATATTTTGCAAGGAATAGATACAATCCTAACATCATCCTAGCAAAGTCCATCCAATGGCTGAGACAGTCAGAAAATCACCAATGCCCAGGGATGAACCAGCTGGCAAGGAAGTTAGAAAAGATAACAAGATCTTGGGCACAATAAGAGGGAAATAAAGACTTTGCAAGTTTCTGGATTTCTGATTTAATCTTTTAGTCAAAAGGGCAGAAGAAGCTGAAACAAAACAATGTGAAAATTAAGGAAGGGATCCTCACAGATCCTGTTACTGTTCTCTTGGATTTCTCTTCCACCTGAATGAAGATACACAGGCCTTTATACAGGTGGAATCCATACAGAAATCACCTTCCAGGTAATGCAGCAAAATCAGTGTATAGCTTTGGCTGTCTTCTTGATGGCTTCAGAGAGTAAATAAGTGTCAGAAAGCCAGGGAACTTTTCTGTCATTGTGAAAGTCRGAGGAATGAGGCCTCTCTATGGATTTGGACTTCAATTTCAAATCACCTTGAGCGTTAGCAAAGCTCTACTGGATGTGTTCTTTCTTTATCATACTGAAGTCTACTATTAATAGCAGCTGTATATACACTTCAAGGAAGATTGTGTCTTCATAGGAAATCCTAGAAGAGATGGGGCTGACTTCCAAATTACTAAATAGAAGAAAGAGGGGACATAATGTTAATATGCACCAAAAATTGTTGTTAGGTGCCTAGTGCTGCAAGCAGAAGAATCTTATAACTGATCCATGGAAGTGAGGTGAATTCTGAAATCCCTGATAATCAGTTTCAAACATTTGACAGCAAATTTAATTAATTTTTCCTTAGTATATTCCTGCTCTGCAAAGAGGCTATAAAACAAATTTCAATAGAAACATCACAGAACAGTAGCCTTTTTGTGCATGGTATTGGTATGCAACTTTTGGCAAAAAAAAAAAGCAATGTTAAAAAGCAGTAAGAGATGGCCAGGTAAAACCATAATAAAAAGAATGCACTTGGGATGCTTTGGAAAGAAGCTGGGATATCAGAACAGTCTGTGCCCTGCCCTGACTGTGCACCAAACTCTGCATGAAAACCTGTGCCTCACTTGGAAATTGTACACGGGGAACTCCACTGCAGCCAGTTCTTAAGCACAGTTGCCAGTAACTTATGAGAAGTTGCTTTCATAGAAAACCCAAATATTTAGGCTTCAGTGTTGGATCACCTCCCTGGGACAGCTGAGCTGTCCTGAACAGACAGCTTGGCACTGAAATCTGCTGCACCCAAACTGCACCATTCAGATCAGGGCAGCACTGCACACTGCAAGGGATTTCTGTCTTCAATTCAAACTTTCAAGAAAGCTTTGTGAGTGTTTGAGTTTTAAAAGCAAGCACTTCTAACCTAAGCATTGGATTTTAGTATATCTCTGTAGGAGCCCAGGATGTGTCCTGTGCTGATATGTTACCTCGTGGGAAAGTGGCTCCGTCCTTGATTGGAATCCTGAACTCCAGAAGTGCAGTCCTGTTGATACCATAAATCAAAAGCTAACTGTTGCTGGGTGTGCCATGTAAACTCTTGCTTTCTACATCCACTTCATCACTGAGGATCATTTTAGTGKTTCCTGAGCTCTGGCTGCTGTATTGGAGATTCTTGGACCAATGGAGTCCACAAGAGTCATGGAAAAGGAAGAACCCGCTTGGTGAAAACGTGGGGGAGCATATGCGGAGATTTAAGTTTGCACATAAACCTTAAGCAATCTGTCCTGTTTACAAAATTGATCCGCCTAAATTACTGGGAGGAAGACGAAAATGAGAATACCATTAAAATAAGATCCTGTAGTAGTATCAGTAACAAGTCTACTGCATTTCCGAAATATGTTCATTTCAGTTAATGAGCAGTGGGTGCTAAAGAAATATTTAAACTATCTTTCGAGGATTTAAATGAAAATTGGCTCCTATAAATACCAAGTGGTTTACTTAAATGCATCCAACTGTGACAAAGAAGTAGTAAATAAAGGGGAAATAAATCGGAAGGAATTAAAATGCGTTTGTTTTGAGAAGTGACTACTGATTTCAGTGAAAAGCTGTATCAGGTTGAATAAAAGTGGTGAATATTTGCTCATTTATTTAAACCATATTCTTTCCATATATCAGTATCAGTTCCACTGTTAATGAAACAAATTCAATTAAATGGGTTCAGCAAAACCATATCAATTAGAAAAATTAAACTGGCAACAGTAGTGGTAACACCTAATTCTTTGATGCAAAAAGAATAATCCCATAGAAATTGATAAAATAAGCACAGAATTAATCCCAGGTACTGGATTGAATGTAAATGAATTGAGGATATATCCTGGGTGCACAATTTGTGTGTGTTTCTGCTATATAGTGGTAACTGTGAGCAGCAATTAAATATGGTAGTTGAACATGGGTGTAACAGTTAATGGATGTGTAACTGTTCTTTAACTAATCCAGCTAGAGGATGCAAGAGTTTAGAAGTCTGGGATGATATGCATTTAAAAAAAAAATAAATAAATGAAAAAGGAAAATCAAGACATTTAGGGAACATGAGAATTACATAGCATGGTATRTTCATGTAATATTTTGCCACATAATTGTCCTGTTTCCTTTAAGGAGTTTTAAATTTGTGGATAGCTTTTGGTGAATTAGGAAGTGGATCTATGTGTAACTTAATAGAGACATAACCAAAGTGTGTACAGAGCCAAAGATTTAATACAAAGAGGAGCTGATCTTCTGTGTGACCTTCCTGCTCCTTGTCCTCTTCTAGGCTGGAGCAGCCACAGCTGTGACTGAGGCAGGGCCACACTGAGCAATTGCTCTGTGCAAGCAATTGCCATCCCGTTACTGTCTGAGCCTGGGTAGCTCCAGTCGTGTTTCCTTGGGCACACTGAGGATCTCAAAGTAAAGTCCATGCCGTGTGTAACCTTGTGGGGATTGTGCTCTCAAATTYGGGAAACTCCCTCTTCATCTATGCATGTAGATAGTTAAAAAAAAAGGTAGGCAATGTGATTAAATATCACATTTGTTCTCGTCCTCCAAGCTCAGCCCCCTGTTCTAGAGCAGCCCCCTAATCAGAAGCTTCCAATCCCAGTTCTCACTTTGGTGGAGTTTTTACAATGGGATTTGTAGTTAGCAAAGAAAATTAAAGGGTRTGCTTTTTTCTCAAGCTGGGGAACATTCCTGTTTTGTTTTGATTTCAGTGTGTGCCTCATAAAGAAAGAGATCATTTTTTTTAGGACCAAGACATTCCTACTTTGAGAGGTCTCTGTCTTAGTGGAGTTCTAAAGTGCATTYTAARTGTTTGAAGCCATTTCCTCYCCCATCCCAAACAAAACAAAARCAAACAAAATTAAATACAAAGCCTAAACCTGATTACTCATATTTTTTAGCATGCTTCCTATGCCAGGATTTGAGCCATTTAGAGCAGTGTATTTATTCATTAGGAGATGAAACTGTCAGAGATGCAGTGAAAGTCAGGAGCAGTGGTTTTCTCTAGTACACCAGTGTGGCACAACTCTACAGCTTTACCCCAGGTGAGGAGTAGGTCAGAGTTTGCTTTGTAATAAACACTTCTCTGCTGCCACATCCCTTTCCCATAACTTAGCAGCTCCTTGCTTCCACAGTAATAAAATAATTGAGCAGATATTAGTGAAGTGCAAGTATTTTTGACCAGGGTCCCTTCTCATACCAGAAGAAATGTTGGTCTGTTCTGTAGCATCTTCTTTTCCAGATGGCTACACAGAATGTGCTGCTGGTTTGGTTCACTAATGATTTTATAATCATTAGTATTTTAATCTGATACAACAATTACCTAGATCATTCTTACAGATGCATTTCTTAAAAGCTGAATAAATATATCTAGGAGTGCCACATCATCTAAATGTAATTGGAGAAAGCCACAGGCTTCCTACCTGCATTAATCAACTGTTGATGAGCTTAATTAATCTCTCAGATCTAAATGGAGGAAGAGAAATGAGAGCTATTTTCATGAAAGCCAGTATAGCTTTGAAAACATAAGAGCTTTCCTGTTTACAGGTAGAGAGGTGTAGTGATTGGTGTCTTGCTTAAAACTTTTCTTCTCTGTGAAAGAAACACTCTCAAACCCTGGGGCATGGTTTAGTCCCACAACTTGGTTTCTCTCACAAGACAGACTTTGCTTTACCTCTACTATGTTATATCAGAAACAGAATCATAAAATTACTTGGGTTAGGATCCCCTCATTCCTTCCCTCCTGCTATGGACAGGGGCACTTTTCACTAGACCAGGCTGCTCCAAGCCCCATCCCACCTGTCCTTGAACACTTCCAGGGATGTGGCATCTACAACTTCTCTGTTATGCAACCTGTTCCAGTCCCTCACCACCCTCTCAGTAAAGAATTTCTTCCTGATATCTAATCTAAACCTACTCTCAGTCTGAAACCATCCCCCCTTATCCTGTCACTGCATGCTCTCATAAAAAGTCCCTCTCCAGCTTTTTCATAGACTCCCTTCAGGTGCTGGAAGGCCACAATCAGGTCACCCCAAAGCTTTCTCTTCTCTGGGCTGAATAATCCCAATTCTCTCAGCCTTTATCCAGTCTGACCATGAGCTGTTAGATCCCACTGACTCTGCTGAGCTCTGAAATGTGTGCTCAGCCAATGCATGCTTTCCAGCAAGGCCTCTATGCTTGCTTGGAAGTGATACAAAGACAGAAACCCCACCACTTCCTTTAATAATTTTTCCGGTGGTTAGTCAGCCTCACTGTTGCAAATTTGTGCTTTATTCCTAATTAGAACTTGTCTGGCATCARTTTTCAGCCAGTGGTGGCACTGGACACAGAGGTGGATGCCTCTTAGGTCTCTCACTCTTTCTGTCACATAATTGATTTTTCATGAATATCACAAAGTAGAGCTGAAATTAACCCAGCAAAGCAATATGAGACATGGTAGATCAGGAAGCCTTCCCGCATGATATGAAGGTAATTTTTTATCCTATTTATTCTAATATCCTATTGAGCTTTGCATCAAGTTAGTGGAGACTCTTTAACCGTGACTTCCTCYGAGGCAGCACATTGTTGATGCTAATACTGAGAAAATATATTAATCATTTGGCCTCTGGCACACTCTGCTTTCGGTCTCTCCCTCTTGTTCTCCCATTTCTCAACAGGATGGTAATCGATGTGCAATTTCTCTATCTCGCTGATGGCTCAGACATGCATAATCCAGATTCYTGTTCCACAAATGTGGGCTTGTAAAACTGGTGCCTCTGGACTGCTTTAGGCTCCTCTGCATGTAGGTGCACATCCCTTGTGTGTGTAATCTCATTGTACAGGCACAGGGATGCATAGGCAGATGCTCTCAGGCACTACATCTCGTTTGGATAATAGCATTAGCTGATAGCAGTTGATTTACAAGGTCTCTTGATGTTTTCATTAAGTGGATCATGTATGCACTTTATTTATTTTTGAATGTTTGCATTTTAGGTCTGGTTGTAGCTCTGTCCATATGGAGCTGGCTGGAGTTTTATAGTTCAGAATCCAAGGAATAAAAATGAAACACAAGTTTCACCAGTTTGGACAGTAATTTGGTGATGAGCGGTACTCAGTGCCTTCCTGTACATCTGAGAAACCCAAACTGACTGAAAGCCTGTAAAGTCTTTGTCTGGGGAGAGGCCAGTGGGATGGTGAATTTGATCATGACATTTCCTGGTCCAGGATGTGCTTTGTGGTCAGAATGATCCATTGATAACATACCAGAATAAGCAAGCTCCAGAAAGTCAGATTTTGTGCATCCTTCGTATTCCAGCATTGGTTCTTCCAGCWCTCCCACACCAATGTATATATTTAAGCAATCTCAGTGTGGAGTCTACTTCTTTCAGCTATGGATCTGTTCTACTCAGTKTAAATAAAGGTCCTAACTAAAAATGTTGTCATGTCAGAAATTTCTTTAATTCTGAATAAGAAGAGATCATATTTCAATGTTTTGTGCACATCAGTATTAAAGAAAAATCTTGTTTTAGAAAATTTCAGGAATGGCAGATTTTAAAGTATTAAATTTTTTTTCCCCTTTTTTAGATTTTTTTTCCATTATTAGCACTGTGACCTAAATTTAATCTTGCTTTTAATTATCAGAGATAATTATTGATACAGATTACTACAGGGCATAGCAGCCTATTACTGTTGTTGCACATTGCATTGCATTGATTTTTTTCCCCCCTTGACTGCACTATGGGTAAAACTTTTAAGGCTGACCATTATAACCATAAGAACATCAACAGAAAGTGTGGTTTTTTATAAAGTTAATGTTAGCTTTGAAGTAATAGCATAATATAGAGTGAGTGGCACACTTTATATCAGCTTTTTTTCTAGTTTGGTGCCATAGTATTTTGTCTCCTATGAAAAGATCATTAGTTCCATGTCCGTCACCATAATAACAATAAAAAATAATGTGGGGTGGATTGGGGTTTTTTTCCAAGTTACAAGGGATATACTAGCAAATATTTGATTAAAATATTCATTGCAAGCCACTGGGAATGTGAGCACAACCCTTTTACTCTTTACGCTTTCCTTATGTGGCAGAAGGTATTGGTTCATGTGTGGGTTGCTGAAAAGCAAAAAAAGTTTTATTGAAATTTAGATAGGGTGCCAAGGTCCAGTGCTGTCTTGGAAACACATTTATGATCAGTGATAACTTATCCAGTCTCAAATAAAGCAAAAGTATTTAAAACATTAATAAAAATATCTGTTTGACTCTCTGCTGCTGAATAGCAACTTCTTGAATTCTTTCCTGTGCTATTACAGTAGCAAAATTTGCAATGTTTTGAAAACATCCCTTAGAGCCACACAACAATAATTAACAGCATAGCAAGTGCTGAGCAGCAAGTAGCTGATAATGACAGAGCCTAATGTCGACTGAATGCAATTAATCATGGATACTACCCATAGAGCTTTGGATTTATACCGTTATTATAGAGCACTGATGAGGTCCCCTCTCGATCTTTCACAATGTATGTATTAASAGAACTCTTCACCACAGCAGAAGGAAGCAGAAGGAATGCTTTTGCAACAAAGAGAGTTGCATTTCTCAATGTTTGCTATCACTCTGTTGTGCAGTCAGAGGCTGCTATTCTCCGAGGAAGGTAGTATCATGGAGAAGCAGGAGCAGTTCATCCCTCTAATCTTTCCAGCAGACAACTGCAATATATATGCAGTCCCAAAGTGGTGAGTAAGTGCCAGTGTAAGATACAGGATACCTTCACACAACCTAGAAATAACCTTTCTTTGGCCAGTTTTGCTTAGGTTGAGCAATGACCAGGGCTGTGTGCATAGCAGTGTCTTTGTAATTTGTATAAAATTCATTMTTTTCCTTCTCTGTTGTTTCTGCTGTCATGCTCTGCCTGATCACTCCACACTAATGGCTCTTTGGCACTTGACTAGTGACKAGTCTCCTAACTCTG
The DNA here is from genome assembly GCF_030028575.1 of Malurus melanocephalus. Classification (NCBI taxonomy): domain Eukaryota; kingdom Metazoa; phylum Chordata; class Aves; order Passeriformes; family Maluridae; genus Malurus; species Malurus melanocephalus. The sequence continues at coordinate 246,087 of NW_026623690.1, read as the reverse complement.
AAATGAGTTCAGAGCAAATGAAAGGGCACAGGAGTTTGTCACCTTGCAGCACACTTTCAGTCCGACCTGAAACTCTTCATGGATGAGTAAAGAGGATCTCAGTATTTAGAATTGTGTCTCTCCAAACTCAATTCAAACACAACTCACAGTCTTTCTCCCCAAGAAAGGTAACAGGAGGAAACAGTGACTTTTAACAGAAGGATTCTAGGTATCCATTCCTAGACCACCCCATCTCCTGTGCACAAAAGCCTGCTTTAATTTCAAAAGTGAGTGTAAAAAAGATAATGAATCAAAAAGGTGAATAATGATTGTTGACATGGATGAAAGGGTTTTTTGAGACTGTGAAGCTGGGCTCTCAAAACTCCTTTGCTGATGAAGACACAGCTACAGAGTCAGAACCTTTTCTTACTGCTGCCTCTTCTTCTTTTTTAGAGTTCACAGTAAGCCTATAGAGCATATGAACATGAAAAGTTGCCTAAGGTGAGGGCTTAATTGGATTCCATACCTGACCTGACACTGTAGCAAAAAGTGAAAACCTTCACTGAAGTGTTGAGGGTTTTATTTATTAATTAATTAATTTTGTAGCACATGAAATGAGGGCTCTTAAACGGGAAAGCATGTCAACTTCTGGGGTTTAGGCAAAAAGCAGTATTAAATTGAGGGAATGGAAGGGAAAACTCCCATGTGACCAGAATTCCTCAGCTGAATTTCCTCAAAACTGGAGTGATATTATATGAACTGTTGTTTTCAGTAGGATAATATATGATATGCAACTTTTGTCTAACTTTCTGAGGTAACTCCAATATCCCGGAGCAATTTCATAAGAAAAGTCATGAAAACATAGCAAAAAATAAGATTTACAATATTTCTTTCTAAAGAATGCTTGGGTTTGGGTTTTTTTTTCCATTGTCATCTCTTTCAAGCCATTCCTCCATAGTGCTTTGGAGAGTGATAGATAACCATTGCTCTCCTAATGCCTTGCTTTAAGTGAAATGTGATTCCCTTGTGCCTGATTTTCACAGCTAAATAGAAAAATGCAACTCACTGGAAATTCAATTTTCAGACAAGACATAAAACTTCAGAGCATGGGTGGTAATTACAGAGTCTACATAACTTTCCACAGRAGCAGAAAGTCCTTATTCCAATTTCTTAATCATCTTGTATTCATGATTTTACACTAGTCCTGCATATTCCAGTGAGTTTCTTTTAATAACAACTTTCTGATTAGAATGTACTTTTTTTGCAGACATAAAACAAAGGAAATAATTCGTGAGGAAAGTAACAAATGACAGCAAACAAACAGAATAAAAAACAACCAGTGGAGAAGACTGAAATTGCTGAAATATTGTTTTCGTAGAAAAATAATATTTTGAAAATCCCTTGTGTCCCAATAAATAAAAAAATAAATAAATAATCAGCAAAACCAATAGTACTTTTTGTACAATTACTGAGTTTTGAGTAAAGGGAAATTTAATTATGCAGTTTTTTTTTTGTCAAAGATTATTTGTCATGTGTCATTCCAGTCTAATTAAAGTAGAAGACATCTTTAATGCCAAAGATACCTGGAAGCAGAAATGATCATTTTATTTCCTATCAGCGACCATTTTCTGTCTTCTTGGGATTTACTTTTTTTTCATGGAATTCAGTGTAGCACTCCTGAAAACAGAAAGGCTATCCAAACATTTTTTTTCCCATGCATATTTGCTGGATTTTGCTCCTTACTGGACTGAAATCTGTTAGTTTTGTCATTGGTATTGGTGGAAGCACTAAAGAGACATTTTGTCAGATCAAATGTCTGTCTAATATCAACATAGGATTTGTATTTTCCCTTTGTTTGGGTATCAAAAAGCATAAAAATAGAACTGCTTGTCCAAGACAAGGAGTTGTGAACTATCAGTGCCATACTAAATATACWACCAGATTTTTTCTTCTGTCTTATCATTTTTTATTAGCACTTACTTTACTTGTCCCCATCACAGAGCACACGCCAGGCAAGCATTAGAATCCTGCAACACCTAAAAATTGTCCCTTTACTTCTCTGCAGTGGCTGCCATGAGTCTGAATTAATGACTCCATATGTSTGTTATGTTCATGATGGACATTTAGTCTTCCAGGTATAATTTCCTGTAAAGAAAAGTAATTTTATTTCCAGCTGAATAGGCACTCTATCATACTACCCAAATCAAACAAAGTTATTATTTGGCTTTTTGCCAAGTTGTACAGTATAAAAGGTCATATTTTTAATAGCTTTGTGCTCCATGGTAATCAAATTTGTAAGCCTGGAGAAATAAACAACTTGAATATTTCAGAGTTCTCAGTGCACGTTTAACCATTGCTGTTCTGTTCAAATGGCWCTGTCCCTCCATGCTGCAGCAGCAGGGCACCCTGGCCTCAGTTCTTACCTTGGCTATTATTTTTGTGTGGGAGCTATTCTTATAAAAATATATTAATATCTATCAGTAGCTGATTTGAACTATTTGTTGCTAAACACCGTTTTTGGGGACTAAACCAAAATGGTACGCTATCAGGAATCTGCTGACAGGCAAACAAGGTTACATTAATGTAAACCTGGGTGCATGTAAGCATTAATAACTTGCTCGAATCAACAATAATTAGAAAGAACACCTGCTTTTAAAAGTCATTTTTCTTCCGGTTGACTGGGCATTGCATTTGTGGGAAATGGATGCTGATTACATGCAGATGAAATTTCTAAGGTTTCCTTGTATTTCATTTTTAAAAATAATTGTGCCCTGTTGTGCATCAAGAATAATCCAGCTCGGTTATTCAGCAACACCTGTATGTTAAAAAAAAAAAAAAAAAAAAAAAAAAAAAAAGCTGTGAATCCTTGAAAAGTCCAGAGAAAAAGAGAAAATTTTACATCAGCCCTCAGTTATCTATCTTCTTAAACATTAGATTAACCTGAGGTTTTTGTGGTTTGATAATAGCATTTGTTATGAATTGGCTTGGAGTCAAGGTACAATCTGACTGGCGAGAGGAGATGAATTATTAACCTGTAACASGAGGGCAGGGAATTGAGGCTGCCAGACAGGACTGTGAGTGCTCTGTGTATTGATGGCTCCTGGATGGTGAGCGTTTTGTCTGTCTCAGAGTAGCTGGGGCCACTTGCAATAACCACACTGCTTTGCCAATGATGCCTTTCTTAGTCAATGCTTTCACTGACCTTTCCCAGTTTCTTTCCTGAATTTTACCTTTCTATCAGTTTGGTGGTCAGAAATTGAAGCCTTCTACCTTTGGCCACATTTCTTGACCTCTACAGCAAGGCAAGACTCCAGTCCTAACCATTATTGTAAATAGTATCTCTTGCATTTAAATGCTAAAAATAGTACTAAATGCCATTTAGGATTTAGTCAGGAGACYTAAGGAATATTGTCATGGAGACAGAAATCTTGCTCACCTGTTACAGATTTCATTGCTACAATGCACTGCTAGAACCAAAATGTATGTTTTACCTATACAGCATTCTACTATAAAATTTGAATTGAAATTGCCTAAAAGTGTTAATTTAAACTGCACTGTTAAACCATAAGATGTAACTCCCTTATTCAAATGGAAAGGGGTCTTAGCTTAATTCATTTTGGAAATGTCCATATAGATTTGCAATGCATTTTAATTAGCTTTTAAAGTTCCTCCAGTGTAACTTACCTGAGTGTTGCCCTGCCTGTAACAGGTCCTCTGATGAAAATCGTCACTTTTACTAAACCTGTTCTTTAATAAGCATTGGAGAAGCAGCTGCTTGTTTTACCTCTGTCGAGCAGTGCTTGCCTCGTGACTGAGATTCATTTTAAAATACTGTAATACTCAGGACTCACCTCAGAAACACAAACATTGCTGTCTGCTCCAGCCTGATCCAGGCTCTCTCCTGTATGTGAAAGCAGATACAGGAAAGCCAAACGCAGCCGCACTCTCTGCTCACTCCGAGCAAAATCTGTCAGCTCTGCGAGCGCTGGGCAGGGGGCCCTGCTTTGCATTTTGAATAAGTAGGTCACACAAGAGGTGGCTTTTGTGAGGTGAGCCCGCATAACTTAGAAAATTACCATTTGTGGAGAATTAAATGGATGCTYCAATGTTTGGCAAAGGTTCTTCRGAAGTAGAGTCTTTAGGTGTGCACKGAGAAATGAGGAAAATGTAGTGCATTTTGATTTTTATTCTCTTTTTCTTAGTTCTCCAGTTTGTYGCTATCTTTTCTTCCAATCAACATTTTGTTCTTGTCTACTGAAGCTTATTAAATACAATGCTTTTGGTTCAGAGGTGTTTCTTTCCCTTTCTTTGAATCCTGTGTCAACTTGTTCTAATCTACATTTTAGTTTCAACTAATTATCCACAAGTAATTTGCATGATCACATAGAACACAGCATTTAGCTGAACAGAAATATCAGCAGATTCTTGATGTTTCAAATTAGGCATCACAAAAATTTAACACATATGAAATGGAGTCATGAACATAAWTATATTTAAAGTTCTGTGATTTCGTGATGCCATGTTCATAATAAGATCACCATCATTTTGATTCTGCTGAGCTTCAAAAATCATTCTCCTGAGATGCAGTTACAAATCTTTACAAGACAAGGKTTTTTTGCCTGTAGATAAATTTGAACTCGCACAACTTTGTTCCAACAAGAGGTACTAGACTGAAATTTTTGAAGAGGTAATTTTTCCATTAAGGGGAAGCTGCCTTCTGATACTTTTAACAGAATGAATTAAATCTCTGAGTGAAAATTCTAATTGACAAAAGGCTGATTTTAAATACTTCCTTCCTCTGTTTTGTGGGGAAGGCTCCAGGCTGTGGCTGCTCTGCAGGCAGTGTGGTTGTGTACAGCCAAACAAACAGCCCATGACACTGACACATCACTCGCGTGGCAACTCCATTCTGGATGAGGTGATTGATTGCAGTCCCCTTTCAAGGGATGCTGTGGATAAACAAAGTGTGACTGCAGGCAGGCAATAAAAAAAAAATTTAAAAGATACCTTCAAAAATTTCCTTTTCAGAAGTGTAGACTGTGACTTGCTGGTTAAGCTCTGACACAATGATCAACATTTGATAGACCCATCTTTGGTAGCCAATTTTGTGAAGACAATGCTGGGATACCTTACATTTTCATATGTTTTGCTGTTTCTCGCCAAAGATGTCTGTGAGTCAGTCTTTACTGGCACATGTACCAAAATGTTATGTGATGTCACTGCCTTTTCCCCTTTTGGCTGCTATTTCTCTTCTCCTTGGGCTGGGGTTATATACATATTAAACACGGGTCAGATCAATTTCTAATGTATGTCCCACAATTGCATTAACAGTTTCTCTGAACAAAAGAGATGGTGCTGTCACGTGTCAGGCAAACCTGCTCCTGCTCCCCCAAGGACTGGGGGCAGAGCTTCCAGCACCAAGTAGCTGTACAATTAATTGTTTGCCTGTAAAACTCTCATGGACTGCATGACAGTGCAAGTCATACGTATCTAGAACAAAGGAGAAATCACTTAGCGTTTACCTTAATTGCRATCATTTGTGTGGCTAAAGAGATAAGTGGTTCCCTTAAGACTTCAGGCTGCAGTGTGTAACTTTGGGCAGCCCATGTGGATGTTTAATGAGGACACAGATTCCACACCAGTCAAAAAATGAACATGAGATCCAGTGAGGGAACTGTCATACTCCAAATTAAAACATTTCCGTGAACAAAGGGAAATATTAATTGTGCTCTCATCCAAAACCAAAGTCAAATGTTGTCGTGAATGTGCTTCCAATTATTTGGATCACAAGGTATTGCTGGCATGACGGCTGTCTGGGGAGAAAATATTTTTGTTTAAGGGCATCTGAGAAACACCAGAAGTCACAAAATGGAAAAGGTAGAACAAAGAGATGGGTGGGAGCAAGGGACAGGGCAAGGYTTCTTTTGCTTGCTTTCCCTTCCTTTTCCATTTAAGCATTTGTGTTGCAACCCTGAGACAGCAAATGGTTAACAGCCAAAGACAAAACCCACTGTGACCGTCAGGTCTCTGTGCAATCATCAGCAGAACTAGCTATTCTAGCCAATTTAATAGCTTGAAAATGAACTCATTAGTGGTCTTTTATCAGTGGAAAAAAGTCTATTAAATCCGGATGTGTGAAGAAGCAGTACRGAGGCTCATTTCCATCCCACTTGTGACCTGAACAAATCAGAGAAATGCTTTTCAAGGAACAGGGTCAGGCTTGACTGCAATAAGATATTTTCTACGCACAGCACCCAACTTGTATCTTTCCTTCAAGTTTCTGATGCAGTTAATTTTAATTTACAGTCTATTTGTCACTCCCCACATCTCTCCCTCTTACCTCCTTCCCACTACCATCATCCATAAACATGTGGGCTGTTTATACTTTATAAAGAGAAAATGTACTTCAGTCTGTTGGATTTTTCAATAAACCTGGCCAGTGATGGCCCTCTGACAGCTCTGGACTTCACTTCTCACTGGCTGAGGGAGTAAGTAAAGATTCAGATCCTCATCTTGGAGCCAAGGACCGCAGCGGAATGATGCTGATTTGCATCAGCTTGTGAACTAGCCAGACTTATGGGCAGAGGCAGAACTTAGTTCAACCTTCCTTCTGYCCCTTTGGAGACCAGAAAACTAAAGGTGAAGTGTATGAGATGTACTTCCCCCAAAAGAGCCAAAAGCACTCTTTCTGTCAGGATATTGATATTGTTCTGCAATTGTCTCAAAATTATCTGTGAAAAGCTTTCCTACAGTTTTTGCTTCTGGCATGATGCACTATGTTAAGTGGGCTAAGAAACGTGAGACTGAAGTACACATTGCCCTCAAAATGTGGTGTATCTGTGGAATACTGACAGCAATCCACAGTGAGTTTTAAACCTTCAGCCTCATGAGAAGTATTTGAGAACTGTCATTGACAGAAATATTCAGAAACCATCTCACATCTTGGCATGAACTGGTTAATTATCTTTATAGAAGTAATCAAAAAACAACTGCTTCAAATACTTCCAGAGGACTGCATTTCCACAAGGAGTGATACTGTTGTTCCTGGAGAGCTGTAGCTTTCCTTGTATGTATATCAGTGTCTTCAGCACTCTGTGGGAAAGGCTGTTTCATTTTTCCCATGCAACTATTTGGTCAAAAGTTAAACTCGTAATGGAATTAATTTATTTTTTTTTTATTTAATTCCAGACATTTTATGCACATGTATTTAAACTTACATTACTTAATAATATACTAGGATTACTTAATGGCCTCCCATCTTGCCCTGAAACATAACCCTATTATTCCAGTCTTAGCTCTCTTATGAATAGAAAATCCCAGCTATGATAAATTCCTTTAAAATGATGCTGGGATTTTACAGTGAGTCTGTGGGCTAGTTTGAGACCACCAAACTCATTTACTGCTGTCTGTTAAGCCAAGCATGAATCACAGATCTCTGGGGTGGAAATTCTCTTTATTAACCCCCTGGGTCACCCGGCTACCAAGGCAACGGCTTTCTGCAATGAGCAACTCCATAACTAAAGCATCAGCCACATGAAACCCAAATCCCTTGATTAGAACAGGGGCTGGTAAACCTCCAACCRGCCACATAAATACTTCCCAGAAGTTTGTTTAGCTCTTAGCAGAAGCTGTTCTCCTTCGCTTGGTTTGTAAGGAACAAAATTGAAAATTGTTTCCCAGCCTGCTTTGCCAGCCCAGAGCCCTCCTGATAACTTGACTCACGTCTCAGCCKCACAGCACACTGCAGCAATTCTCCTGTCATTGCTTTGTGTGCTCTTTCCTGCATTCCTCGGTCCTGGGGGATGCCCATCAGTCCAGGATATCTGGCCCGGTTATTAGCTTGTCTTGTAGATSCTGAGAGAGAGCCTATCATGCATTTTATTGTCCATCAGAAGATGAGACACAGGGGATACTTTATCCCATGCAGCCCAAACTTAAATCAATTTGGAATCAAATTTAAGTATTTATTTAATATTCTAAGGTAAGCAGAAATCTCCTTTACCTAGGAAAAATGTTCCACCTGTTAGGGCTTAAGTCTGTTTTAATTGCTGCATCTCTCTCAAAGGCATAAAAAAGGTCATCGAGTTACAAGAATATGGTAGCCAGGAAAAWTTTGTTGAACAAATTACTGTCTGTCTGAGTTAAGGTGTTAGGATTTGTGTCCTTGTGCAGCAGTAGATGTCCTGCCACACAGACAGAGCACCCTTGGACAGGCACYGTTATTACAGAGCATTGCTCAATCTGCTTTCTCACTGAAGCTTTTGACATGCAGTAAATTTGTTTGCAAAATTCCACTGTGCTTTACTTAGCACATCTACAGACCGGCAGACATGTGCATTTGTTGCTGAGAAGTAATTTTATGTTATCTGCAGTCCCATTTTTATGTTTCAAAGTCTCTCTCCACACATCGCTGGGAATGTTAAACTCTCACAAAGCGAGGGGAGAGAGCCATTTAAATAACATGCATACAGATAACATGCTGGTTTTTATTCTTTGTTCTCACAAGTATGTACTGTACAAGAAAAGAACATGGTCACCTATCCCCTTGCTGGAGAAACTGTCAYTCCTAATTCATTTACACAGGGTGCTTAAGATGCCTTGAGCAAACTAAAATAGCTTTAAAGCAAAATTAATCTAGTTTGACTGGAGAAAACTAGTAATTTTTCTGGAAGTGTAACACATTTGTTAAAGAAAGGGGTTGTACTGCTTTGTGCAGGACTCAGAACAAAWTTTTTTTCCTTGCTTTCACTTCCCCATGGTGCACGATTGACAGCGGGGCAGTGCCAAGCACCATCCAAGCATCAGAGACAGGCTGGATGCTCCTGTTGTTGCTCATTTTGGACCTGAGCTGGGTAGGGCCAAGGAAGGTGACAAGTGATGTTCTTCCCCTCTGTCATGAGGGGCACCTGAGCCACCCAGCCCCAGTGGTGCCAGGGCAGTGATGCCAGCTTTGGATGTGTCCCAATAAACAAAATTGGGAGGAATGAAGGAACAAGAAGGACCARTCTGTCAGGGTGGGTGCTGTGCAGAGGTGGAACTGCTCGGGAGTGAGCTTCCCATGCTGATTCCACAGGACAYTCATTACCTGGGGCCCTGCCTGAGYCAGGAATGTTGCACAMCAKGAAGGRCAGGCAAAACTCACTGCAGCAGAGTTGTGGAAGAGGTGAGTGTTGGGTGAAAACAGCTTCTCAGTTCTTCTCACATCCCAGGGAGCCCAGTTCCTGAGGCTTTTTGTGTTGAAGGATTTTGACTTTGCTGCTCTCTGAATAGGGACCCAAAGCAGTGGTTTTTCTAAGGGCACCAGTGGAAGTACTTTGTAGCAATTAATAGACTATTTTCCATTAAACTCACCAGTTTAATCTTTTTTTTTCTTTTTTCTTTTTTTTTTTTCCAGTTTAATTTTTTTTTTTTTTAGGGGAAGAAACCCAGTACTGACCTATTCTTCTGATAGTTACAGCTCTCTGTCAGTGTGATGGCAGTGTCCAAGTGCTGTCACTCAGTTCAGATTAATTAGTGACTGATGTATCAAAGTAGCAACCATCCTTTAGGGGCTGAATACTTCCAGGAATAMAACTGTCTTTCTAATGGTTGTGTGGTGGTATTTAATGGTGTTTTATAACAGCAATATCACTGCCTGTAGAGTATTTTTATTATAGAATCACATCATGGCTTGKGTTGGAAGAGACCTTAWAGAACATCTAGTTCCAAGCCCCTTGCCATGGGCAGGGACACATTCCAGTAGATCAGGATAATTTTTAAAAGCACAAAAAAGTTTTTAAGGGCTGATTTCTGTCCTTTGTATTCATGGACTTGAATGATCTTAAAGGTCTTTTCCAGCCTTAATGAATCAGTGTACCTGTGGAAAATATTTGGACTTCTGTCCTGAAAATGTATTCCAGGGAATAGAGCCACCGTCAAGTCACATTTGAAACTGCAAATGTATGTAAAAAAAAAAAACAAACTAACATACCCCAAGATATATGATTGGGTTGGTTTTTGGGTTTTTTTTTTAAAGAGAGCTACAAGCTCACTGCATGATTTCTCATGGAAAAAGCTCCAGATGTTAAACTGGGTGTAAATAAAACTTTTTAGAAGCAAGGTGAAGACACTTCAGTCTTTATTTATGAGTTACAAAAATATTCCAAAATTTTATCCTGGGTCAATTAAGAAATATTATTTGGAAAATATTGGTAAAAGCAGTTTAGGGGGAAAAAAAGATAATTTATCCATATGCTTATTTAAAAAAAAAAAAAAAAAAGAAGAAAATGATTACATATATGTAGCATCTCCTGATTTTCGTTACAGCTCTACAAATCACCCTGCCATAAAACATCTTCTGGATATTTGGAGCTAGGCATTGCTGCATAGCTAAGGTATTTATTCTGGTATCTCACCCCAAAAATACATTAAGTGAATCCTCACAGATGTCCAGGCCAGTGCTTACCCSTGTAATGTTGTGTTCTGTGCAATCAGTGGTTTGTGTGTGCTAAAATAGCTGCACTTTACACTGCTTGCACCACACCTGTTGTGCAGGTTAATGTGTCTTACRTAGCAGCAACAAAATGGATATTTCCTAGATACAAGTCCTTCTGGGTTCTGGTTTGAATTCTCTGAGATAATGTGTTTATGCATCATAATTTTTAGAGCATGAGGCTTTCAAAGAAACACAGAGGTCATAGGCTGGCATGCTCATCCAGAAAGGTCACATCCTTATATTTARTGATTATTGAWGTTTTATGCAATCTAGCACTGTTTWAAAGTGYTAATAATTARGTGTGTTTATTATTTATTRTTTWATTAGAATCTCATAATTATAGTRGTTCATTAGATTTGAATACSTCTTCTCTGTTCCCTGTTCTGCTGACCAACTAGACCTGAACTGCAGTTCAGGACATGCTAAAAAAATGTACCTTTTGTTTTGTTTTGATGGGTAGTGAGCAAAAAGAATTAGTCTGTCTGAAGAGATGGAACTGAACTGTTGCAAAAATCTCCAAACAAGGGTGAATTCTATCGCCTTAAAAAAAAAAAGTGCATCTCATTAGTCCTCTGCTGTCATTTCCTGCAGGTTATCAGCTTTAGAGAACTCCTTTGAAGTGTCATATAGCTGGTTTTAAAATAGGAAGAAATTATCTTGTACTTTTGAAGAATATTGGCATTTTTCCTTTAACGAATTAGAAGCTGAAAGAAGACAATAGAAAAAAAAAAGTGTCTTGTCTCGCCTCCCTGCTCCAACAAAACGCTGTCCTTTAGGCAAGATCTTTCAGGGATACACTGTCTCCTGACTGTTATGGCTTATACCACAGAGAAACACCTATGAACAGCTAAGAAAAGCAGTGTTGTTCCACCAGTCTACAGACTACTGTAAGTATTAATACGGTCATGTAAAGATTCCTAAATAAATTAYAATGATACTGAAAAGATGACAGTAGTATCTGATAATGACATATTTCTGAGACCCCAATGTCAAATTTTTCTTGTTCAGACAGATGAATTTCATGCAACTGTTATTATAGACAGAGAAAATATAGTAGCTGTAACTCTTGTGTTRCTCCTGTCTAATAAGACTGAGCTTTGTCAAAGTGATTGCATGATTATTTTGATTTAAAGGAAARAGAGGTTGTATTTTTCCTGAATAGAATTGTGTCTGTAGAGGGATATATTATGTAATGSTGGCTGCCTCTAAGGACTAAAAGGGTCTTAAGATAGTACTGATTTAATCTGATGAGTGGGTTTTCTGTTGCAGCCATTACTAATTGGAGTGATCACTACAGCACTGAATGTTCTCCTTATTCCTGAAAATTATTCTGGCATAATTGGTTCACTCTGACTTCAGCCTACCTTTTTATAGCCCCTGTGAGTCGTGGGCAGCAGAGTGTGAGAGGTGAGACACCCAGCTCACAAGCAGGTGTTGCTGTACCACAGGAGTGCACTGAGCACAAATATTAAATCACACATGTGAGGAATGGGAAATTGCTCCATTTGAGCTGCATCTTTCACCATTACATTCCGGCTGGTGAAAACCACACCAGGGAGGACCCATCTCAGAAATGCTGCTGCTGATGCTGCTGCTGCTGCTGGCCACGAGCAGGGACAAGCACAGCAGAGCTTTGAGGGAGCTCAGCACCTTCTGGGACAGTGCTACAACTGAGACTCCAAGGTTGCTGTCTTCAAAATTGTTTTCCCCATACCAGAGTGGGACACATCACCTTTCAGCTGACTAAAAATCACTCAAGTATCTGTCCTGTTCATTCATGTTGTGCTTTGCATTTCCATTCTGTGTTACCCACCAGATGATGTAATGGAATCTCTCTAAGGGACGAATAAAAATAAGCTTTTTCCTGTGACTGGAATCCCAGCACCAGTTTGTAAGGTGCAAGAACAGACGAAGTGTGATTCACTTTCTATCAGACCTTTGTTCCATTTATTCTCTTTGCTTTCCTGCCCAGTTATCTTTTAACAAGAGCGAACTCTTTTGAACAATCCCCTGTTCATTCATTTTAATGTTTTCATCTATCTCCTGATGCTCTCTGTGRATAGGAAGCCCAAAGATATTTCATTAATGAAGCATGTGAAAATGAACCAAGTGGGCAGAGGAAATTATTAATTAATTTTCATGCTTCTTAAGTACTGTGGTTGTGCAAAAGAGTTTGGAAGGATTAAGAGCGCCTTTTAACCTTATCCCAAATGCCAACTTGAGATGAATGAACCTGGAAGTGAAAGTATTTAGCAGCCTCTGTAGCACACACAGCTCACATCTGTCTGCTGTGACTTGAAATCTTCATAAGAAGCTGGGGTTTGGCTCACCAAACACAAGCCATAAATGCTCATTGAGTGGGGAATACTCACTTGCAATAGCAGAAGTGTGTCTGTAACCCCAGATACACAACTGTTAGCAAGAAGCTTGTCAGGGTAACATTTGAACTGATCTTTTGATGTGCACAGCACAGAGGAAAACTCCAGTGATATTCATTTCTAGTATAAAAGGGGATGTGTACATGAGAAATACTGGTCTTGTAAATGAAAAGAGAATGACATTTGTGAGTACTTTTTTTACTGTGAAAAGCAAGGAGTGGCCCCGAGGCTCCCAGCAGAGGTACATGGAGCTCAGTGCTGTGTCTTTGACAATTGCTGGTTCTGAATGTGAGGGCAGAGCTCTGCTCTGAGCAGCCTCTCACTAGCAGCTGAAGCATTTCTTGAGCTACACATCATGGTTTCCATTGCAGGAATAACAGGAAAAACAAAAAATATGTTGGGTAAATAWCTTGATTAGTTACAGAAATTGTCCAGCTGAAGACCACTTTGTACAATTGCATAAAACCAGAGTCCATTGATTTCAGAGCTCTTTTGAGTTTACTGTACATGAGCTATTCTTTGCAGAGCTGCCTTGGTGTAGTTTTCCCAGGTTTCATCTGATTTATGAGCCCATTCCAGAAAGTGCTAAATGCCCTTTAGTCGTAGCTAATTGAGTCTAAGTCAAAGTCACCCACCAACACAAGGATGTAGCTGCTAATCTCAGTCCCTGTAATAATTTTTTTAATGGTTTTCTGTGTGTTTCACTCCTCTGCCTGGATTCAGGTTCAGAAAACTCCCTGTTCTGTTCCTCCCATCCTATATCCTGAGAGACACAAAGTGTCTCAGCATCTCATTTCTCTACTTTGCACATTACTTTTAGAGCTTTGATCAGACCTGCAGTTCTTCCCTAACATAGAAAGCTGTTCCTTTTTAAAAATCTGTTTGGATACTATTTTCTGCTTCTTAGATGAAGGTAATATTCCATTTTCAGTTGGCGTCTACTAGTGTGTTTTATTTTCCTTGAACTACAGTTCTCTACTCCTCTCTTATGTGTTTCCATTTAATATGCTTTAATAAGCTTAGATACTGGGATGGATGGATGGATGGATGGATGGATGGATGGATGGATGGATGGATGGATGGATGGATAGATAGATAGATAGATAGATAGATAGATAGATAGATAGATAGATAGATAGATAGATAGATAGATAGATAGATAGATATAGATAGATAGATAGATAGATATAGATAGATAGATTCTGCTTCCCACGTTTAATGTAATGTGTTGTCATGGAGATAAGTTCTTCTCTAGCTAACAAGTAAGCCAAAGAAGGTATTCCCAAAGTAGTTCAAAGAATGGAAATAAGGTATCAAATAAACTTTTTGCCACYGAGGTAAATTATTTATTTTGCTACTCTTTTTGCTGTTCTGTTTTATCCCTTCTCTCCTGAGCCAAATTTAACATCTCCATTCCTACTAATAGGACTGACAGGCACATCCTATTGACATCCTTCCCAGTTTTGCTCCGTGAGCTGGATTACATGTTACCRAGCAATGGATCTGGCAGTTGTCTCCATTGTCTTGCTCTCTGCTCCCTCATCATCAAAGTCTGAAAGGCTTCATCAAAGATCCATCACTTAAGGTTTTTTTTGACCCTGCATTTACCATTTCACTGCAGAAACTGCAGCACTGCAGGAATTTACCAGTTGCTCCTCTCCTTCTGAGGTTTAGRGACTCGTCATTTTAGTTTGTCCTTGGTACTTCTCCAAAACCCTTGGCCACTGTGTGAGTAACTCTACTGGTTCAGCAATTTAGGGTTTCGTTCTTGGGGTTTTCTGGTTTAATTGGTTCGATGCTTTGAATAATCCACTTAAAATAATCTACTTCTAGGGCAGAGCTAGACAATTGCTACCCTGCGTGTGTTCTGACATCCTGAAGCACTGGGGTAAAAATTTATCTCTTGCCTTATTAAAGCCCTCATGATCACTGCCATTGATTTAACCCCTCACACAGCAGCGGGGGCTGTGCACTCACAAAGAGCAGAGCAAGGTCATCTCTGCAGTGGAAATGGCACAAAGAGCAGGAGCAGCGCATGGAGCTTTCCCAGAGAAAGAAGACACAAACCATGCTGACCCTGAAAGCTTTCCAGTGAACCCCATACTAAAAGAGACATTTTCTGAAATTATAATGAGTTCATTTTTACTTTGCAAAGGTTCCTGTGCAGAGGGCTGTACCTTGCTGACCGATCACTACCTTGCATCTTTGGTTCACGATTATCAGCACAATTTGTTTCCAAGATGAACAGACTGACTTTCATGTCTGTSATATAAATKACAACAGACTTAAGAAAAATTCTGKCTGACAGGAAAGGACCTGGTAGAGTTTTCTTAGCAAATCACAATGAACCACTTGTTCAGGAAACCTGAAATCCCCTCCTGGGCTTCTAGGAAAGATCACTGCTCTGTATATTGCATATTAATTTAACTTTTGGAGGCAAACAGATATGAGTTACGGTGAAGTGATGCTCCTCTAAGTATACAAGGCATATTTTCCAAATTCATCAGAAATGTTGTGCTAACAGCACTGAAATTTCAGAAAATTTTCAAGCTCCATTTTTGGGGCGTTTACCCAAATAGTGAGTACTGTCCAATCATATTCTTATAATCAAAAAATGTTACCTTTTTCCCTAGTTTGATGGTCTAAGCAATATAAAAAAGTTATAGCTGATCTGATTCCTCTATTGTTCTGGTCTCCAATGAAAATTATGCAAATAATTTCATTTCATTATTAAATACTCCTTTGAAATGCATCTGATTTTAAAAAAAATCCTCATGTGTCTCAGGAAATCCAAATTTATAGTAGGAAAAATGCTGCTAAGTAGTTGGTGGAGTTCTGAATTTCATGTAGGTATCAGCAAAGCACTTTTGGTGTTCTCCAAAACAAATGAATTAAAGGGAGAGCTGAGAATTCAGGAGCAAGGAGGTAAGGTCAGTAGGATGAGTATGTGTCAGGAAAGTGAGAAGGAGGAGCATTTCTGATATTTGCATTTAATAGCTCCTGAAGTTTTTGGTTAAAATTCATTAGTCACGTGAAAACCTTGTGGTCCCCACTAGCAACTATTCTTGTAAGCATTCCTTCAGTCTTTAATGTTCACATTTTTGGAGTGGATCTTTCATGTTTGAATGTTCAAACCACTTAGTTCCACTTGGTTTCACACCAGAGCTATTAAAATTCCTGTCATTATCTTTCTTTGCCATAATTTGGAAGAGATTTGAGGAATATTCAGTGCAACTTACCTTCTAAAAAGGATTTGGTTATTTCAGGATTACTTGAGAATGTTTTACATAAGAATTTTTTTTATAATGGCCTAACATATGTGTGGAAAATATTCTCAATTTTCTTCAYTGAGCAATGCTAATATACCAGAATAAATCATGCTTAACCATTTCCAAATAAAAAAAGTCAAGTTAATCAACTGAATTAACTATCTTAACAATGAAGCTGCATCTGACTATGGTATAGGGTTCTCACTTTACCATTCTTCTGCATATATTAGAAAATTATTATCTTAGGATATTGTACTAGGAAATAATTTTCTTTGATGGGGTTGAAACAAGCCTGATGAGGCCTTCAGGCCAACCTAGAGTCAAAACAAGCTTGTGGCCAGCACAGGATGTGGCCAGCACAGGACTAGGTCAGGATATTTTCAGCCAGGGACGTCTTCACAGCCTTTTTCTGCCTGATTTTCCTSTTGTGGAGAATTCAGCTCTGTCACCTTTGTAAATCCCGTCAGGATTTWCACAGGATGCTGTGAGATCATCCTCAAGCCTTCTCTTCCCCAGACCAAGCAATCCCAGGTRTCTGTCCCATGCTCAGGGCCCTGGACCATCTGTGTAGCCTTGAGCTGGGCTCTCTCCAGGGTAACTCCTGAGCAGGGGGACAGAAACCTGAGCAGTGTCCATTGCTGAGCTTCACCAGAACTTCACTGAGCATTTCACTGATTGAACCCTGGGAGATTCTCCTGGTTTCCCAAAGTCTGTTTTCTTTATCTGCTGGAGGACAAGTCAGTCACCCTAATCTGGGATCATTTKCAAGGATGCAATTCTGTCTAAGTTCTAGAGGGAAATATCAGGCCCACRGGGAAATCTAAGCCCCACAGCTGTTCCTGATATATTTTTGACAAAGATGTTGCTGTCATACAGTCTCTGTGATGTAGCACATAGCTTGATTTCTTTTTGCTGAAAGCATATTGAGGAAAACATATAAATGACATATTCCTTGTAACCTCTTACAGTAGGGCAGAATTGTTCTTTGTATAACTCTTCTGAATTTGGACATAATTTTCCTCCTTATTTGCATGAGCAGATAATCT
The DNA here is from genome assembly GCF_030028575.1 of Malurus melanocephalus. Taxonomy (NCBI): domain Eukaryota; kingdom Metazoa; phylum Chordata; class Aves; order Passeriformes; family Maluridae; genus Malurus; species Malurus melanocephalus. The sequence goes on along the minus strand of NW_026623690.1, from coordinate 228,941 downwards.
GTTYTTTCACAGTTTAACAATAGCAATCAATATTATTTAAAAGGTTTCATTTTTTTTGTATTGAGAAGTCATCACTTTGAGAGAGCRGAATTGATTTTTTAGAGCCTTACTAGCTAATAAGTATCATAATTTTCTCCTCATTTAAAGAAATTCCTGTCCATCTAGGTACCAAAAAGCTTCAGTGAAACATYATTAGTGTTTAAGAGGAAGCATTGGGCATTTGTCAAGAGCTTTACTGCCAGCAAACTGCAGRGTTTTACTTCAAATTTCTGCAGACTGTGTATTTTAGTATTCACCCTGTGCTAAGAAAGTGATCTGGCAACTAATTATCTGAATAACTTCATGTCAACTCCAGTGCATTTTCAGTGAATATTCAGTATATCCATTCTGAAGTGCCAYAATTCAGAAAGGGACATGCACAGGGCAGACTAGAGCAAACAGGCTGAAGGAAGAAAAGATTCATTTACTTTCCCCTATGCTTATAGCCACCAGGCTTCAGTCATGGCAAGATCCAAGCTCATATTTTCTTTGTATTTTATGAAGAAAGAAGGGGCTTGAGTAATCAAAGTGCTCCTCAGGAATGCAGGTGGAGCTCAGCTTCTCTTCAGGGCATGGATRTGCAGATCCAGACTCATTTGGACAAGAAGTGGCAGCTTGGCCCTGTGCCCAGTGCTAGTCACAGAAGAACTAAGACTTTCTTGCTGCTTCTGAGGTTACCACTTTGCCAGTAATATCCCAGGGGAGACTACATCTTCCTCAGTTAATGAGAACAAATGAAGTTGCCCAATCTTCTCTGTATCTCTCTTTCTTTCTCTCGTTTTCTCTCTCCCTCTCTCTTTTACACATTCATGCTCATCACTTTCTGGGARCAGGCATGCTTGACATTTTACCAGTAGGAAAGAGGGCAAAAATCACCTTTGACTAAAATAATTCTTCGGATGGATTCTTAATGTGAAGTGTTGAGTGCTTGCATGTCAGATGATTGTCTTTTCCTAAGGGTTTTGGAGAACAAGAACATGGACCTGAGGGGCCTGCACAGTCACRTAGCATTTCTTATTTTGTGTTTGCTGTTTGCTGATGACAGCCAAGGGATGGACTGGTTTGGTACTTTAACCACTACTGTAGCCACGAGTCAGGTTTGCTTTCAGATTGTTGACTCTGCTGGCAGGCTGCATATGTGGAGGGMGTTCTCTGGAGAGTGAGCAGGTGGGTTTATCCATCATTGTTTAACACTGGCTCAAATCCTTTTGCAGAACCACTGCCATGTGGCTACGCTGGGTAACTTGGTGGCTTGAGGGCTGAGCAGTCAGTGCATGTGAACCCTCCCAGGATTCACTTTCAGGCTCTTTGCTGGTTTATATCCACCTGCTTCCTTTTGGAGATGTGGTTGGGCTGTCGGACTGGAGCCGTCACCACTCTGTCAGTGATGAATTACCATTGTGCTTGTTGTTCTCCCTGACCATGCCATGAATGCTTTATGCTGCCTTTAGCAGATGTTCCTTGACAGAAAACTTGCAAACTAGTTAGGATAGAATTCTCATCTGAGAAAGTTTAGTAAACATCTCTAGACCCAGCCTCAGGATTCAAAATGTGGGTTCTTCTGTTTTTAACAAGCACTGCTGGAAAGCCTGGAACACTTCCCTGCCACTAAGTCTGAATGTTCTTCATCAAATATCAAACTATCAGGAGAGAGAAGTTACTATAAAAAGGTTTTAATCAAAAATGTTTGTTCTCAGGCTGTCCAAAGTTAGGCTGAGTTGTCACCAAAGGCTTTGATTTGGGTCCTCGGCTTTGTTTCAAGCGGTCCCCCTGCCTGTGGCTGGCATTATTTTAGATTTTCAGAATTGTTTTAGAAATTGCTGGTGAGATCAATCAACACTGGAAGAAAACACCATCACAATTTTGGTGTACATTCTGCCCCAYGCCTCAGTGTCCTTCATGCTCTCATAGACCACTTTATCCAAATACCCCATCTTTGTYCAGAGTCTGCTGGATAGTAGGAGAATATTATATATCCCTCACCATTCTTTGAAACATTTTTCTTCATCAGCATCAAAGAATCTTTTTTGTTCATTTGGATCAGAAAAAAWTATTTCTTCCCTTCCATTTATGTAGGTTTTATTATAATACATGAACAGCTATCCTTATTTACAGAGAACTAATAGAGTGAATTAAACTCCTGCKTAATTTTATTAACCTTCTTTTATATAATAGTGTTTTCTCATTTCTCTCTGTTTAAAAATAACAATGATAAGCATTTTCTCTGCTGTCTGTGGCAGAGCACTTGCAGAAAAGGTCTTCACACATATCACAGAATCATAGAACAGTTTGGTTTGGAAGGAATCTTAATAATCATCTCATTCCAACTCCCCTGCAATGAACAGCAGCATCTTCAACTTGTTCAGTGCCCCACCCAACCTTACTGTGGACACCYCCAGGGGTGAGGCACCCATCCCTTCTCAGGACAACCTGTTTCAGTGTTTCACCACTCATTACAATTTTTTTTCTTATTATCTAGTCTAAATTGACACTCTTGTAGTTTGAAAATAATAGCCCTTCTCCTGTCRTCTTCCTCATAAGTCTGGCAAGGAAATTGCAATTCCTAGAATAGAAATGTTTGAGGAATTTTATWTGTTTGGGAAGCATCTTAAAAAAATAAGTAAATGTTAGCTCTGATAAAAGAGCCCATAAAACGTTCTGAGAAGTGGACAACGTTGGCCAAACAGTGCAGTGGATTCACCTCTGTGCAGATCTGCAGGCTTCACTCCTGTGAGGATGATCTCTCGTGGAATTTTTGGGGGAGTTGAGTAGCAGGACAGTGGAGCTCCTTTGGATCCTGTGAGGCTTGGCTCTCGTGTGCAGGAGGAGGAACAGAGCTGAGGTTATCAGTACTCTGCCATCTGCAACCATCCATTCCGTAATTTTAGTTACCAAGAGGTAAACAAGCCTGGTCCCTCTGATACGTCTTTCAGATTATTGTGGTTCTTTTGGCTTTCCCTTCAACTAGTGTGAAAGAAAAATTGCTGTATTAATAAAAAAAACACTTCATTCTCTGTAATCACACAAAGAATAATAATATTTTAGAGTACACAGGGTAAGACAAAGAGGAGTAGCTGAAAGTCAGACTTGAACTTTTAGTAGAAAAATGAGTTTTGGGATGCATAGAATTTCTGTTTAGGCAAGTTCAAACTAATTTTATGAATCGCTCACCCAGCTCAACTTCCTTTTTCTATCTCATTTTCCTTTTACCAGCTAAAAACAAATACAGAAAACATCAGTAGACCTTGAAAAACACATTAAAATAGAGCACAGGGTTCTTCTTTTTTTCAATATATCTCCACCAAATTGAAACACCACTATATTTTTAAGATGACAGCTTTCAAGAAAATATGATATCACGTTTAACTTTTAAAATAGAATATGTTTTACTTCGGGAATTACCTTAAATTAGGAATTTATGTAATGATATATGCCAGAATATGTTGCAAAGTACTATTAAAAGACACCTACAAAAATGAMTTGCAGAATACCAAATTATTTAAAGCTCTGCATGTGTGTTGCTTTGTCTTTCCAGGTTGTTGATTATTAAGTTATAAACGAGAAATAACTTACAGCCAAAGGCATTAGTAATGATGTTAGATTGAAACGTATGCTGTTGCATTTGTGAGCACTTGTTTTGTTTTCTTTTTGTTTTTGTTTTTCTGGGTTTTTTTAATTACTTTTGGATATTAATTGACATTTCCATCCCCAAAAACAGAAGTTTCAAATTCCTCAGACCATAACAGTAGCTAAGCAGCTCTGTGCCAGCACCATCAGATATGACATGGCTTTTTGTATAGGAGGATCTGAGTTAGAAAAGTAGATATAATTAATTGGCCCCAAAATTCAGAGGTGGGGGTAACTGGTCACCTCTTAAAATGAGAAAAGCATACCCTCCCCTGGGCAGGATCTAAAACTGAGCCTGTCCTGCCTGAGGTGGAAGGCACTCTGTCTTTATGGACTGTCAACACAAAATCCTCATCTTCATGTCTTCCATGTCCCTGCTTAGTCTATCTGCAGGACATAGGAAAAACAGATTTTCCAAAACTCACCTCGTGCAATGCTTCCATTTAGTTCTGATCTTGGCATGAAAATCTCATTTTTCTGAGAAGATAAAGAAGTTTTCCATAAAACTTGAAGAACTGCTTAGGTTGATTTTGTTCTTTCAAAAAAAGGCTGAAATCCAGCCTTTTTTGCTGTCTGAATGAGGGCTTAGGACATTCACTCTAACTGAAAATTGTTTGCTAGCTACTATTTTAACCAGATAGAAACATAAGTTTTAGTCATAAATTCTTGCAGAGTGTTGCTAGAAGTTACTGTCTAAGCATAAGCCATCACAATTTCATTTCACTTCCAGGAACTTTTGCATTTGCTCTTTCCAAAGCAATTCAGTGAAAAATGTGCCAGTATCATAAGCACTGAGAGGCAGAGATCTGATAACTCAAGATGCAAATTGTTTCTGCTAAAATTTACTAAAGTATGGCTTTGATTGATGTCATGACTGAAAACTGCCATGACTGATGGCATTTTGATGGTGTCTGTGAAATGGAACGACCTGAAGCTTCTGATCATCAATCATGTGCAGATACTTACTTYACTGCCAGGGTTCCCTTTCCTGAAAAGTGGCTTGCCTGGATGGGTTGGAACTGGGGTGCCAGCATTCTCCATGCTATCCCAACTCATAGTTAATTGAAGAAACCCAGCACTGCCACGCTGATGCCCTACACAAGTCCTAAGTTTATATTAGAATTTGTAAGAAGGAACTAAATGATGACACACAGCTGTAGCAGACAAGTCCCCTGCTTTTTTGAAAATCTGCACCAGTGGAAATCACTCTGGCAGTTAGAATTTACACTTGGCTTAGTCATGGCAGGATTATTTTCTGGAGGTGTCAGTGTCAATGTTAGATTATAGACTGAGGAACAAAAAAGTTAGAAGTTTCTTTTATCCAACTGAAGTTCACCTGTGATTTTTTTGTACTGAGGAGTCAGGGGCTGTTAAAGAAACATCACTGATCCATTAGGGACTTTGCTGCTCATATTGATGCACATGTAAGGGCTTAGATGACTACACTGATAGCCACAAGATAAGCAGGTAATATGAGAGTGCATAGATAATGTATTTTGCACTGTTATTGTATTATATTGTATGTATGAGAAGTTGTGCAGTCCTATTTAATTATTATGCACAAGATTGGTAGATTCTGTTTATAAATAACAGGGTACACAGAGCCAGTCTTAGATTTAAAATAAAAAAAAAAAAAAGGTCAAGGCATTGTTTGGGACCCTGCAGRCCTTTTCATTCCATTGGGAATCTGGTCATTTTCCTGACCAGATTATTGTGTGGTACCTGACCACGTACCCAGTTTACCTGGTCATATCCCTAGGAGGGGACAAAGGGGACAACTCTCCCCTGAAGGCACAAAAGGTGCCCAGAGAGGTAACAGCTGCACAGAGGAGGGATCACTCTTCCTCTAAGTAGAGACTAAGCTAATACCTGTGCCCTTAGTTTGGGACACGGGGTGGAAGCTGTGAGAGGCAGAAACCTGGGGAGTGTGATGGGGATGTGAGGAAACAGGGGGCCAGGTCATGGATTGAGGACTCAAGCACATTCAAAGGTTGGGATAGAGGGGAGGGCAGCTGACAGCATGCAAGGAGAAATCAGATTTGCATTTTTAGGACCCAACTAGGTCCAATRTGTCTAAAGCCTAACCTAAAAGCAGTTTTCAAATGTTAGCTTATTTTTAAAAGTATACATGTGATATTCCAGTTCAATAATACTAGATGTCACCTGGGGGAAAGTTAAGATCACATGTTAAATTTTCATGCTGTCATAACTTGACTGTTATTCAAGAAATATTTTTTTACCAAGGGGATTTGTATTTGCCTGAGTGACTCAACATGCCAGGTGACTGAAGGTACTTSAGTCACATCCTTTTCTCTAACACTGACTAGATGCGAGTTGCTCACTCTTTTATATACYATGTATACTTAAGAAAAACATATTTCTCCTTAAGAAAAATATACACTATCACTAAAAATAGTTTTAAAAAATCAATGTTGTGTAAACTCTACAAGCACAACATYTCACTTGATCAGAACCTGTCTCTGCTTTGTGCTCTCAAAGCAAACATCTCATCAGGGTCCACCCCTCATAAACTGACTTCAGATAGGATAAATAGCCTGAGACACCTTTAGTAAATTATTTATTTAACGTAAGAGAAAAATGCCTCTGGTCCAACCAATGTGGACGTGCCAAAGATGTACAGGAGCGATCTCCCCGTGGTATTGCCCCATTCCCTGCTCAGAGCCATCTTTTGCCCAGCATAGTTTGATGACACTGTCCATGTAGCCCAGGTATTGATTGCCATGGCCAGAACAGGCCATAGGCTCTGTTTTGAGTTTTTAAGGCCTCAGGACTGAGACTTGATAGGTTTACTCTGTCCGAACTTTTACTGACTTACCTACAGCTTTTATTTCCCTGATTTACGTGTAACAGCAAATTCTCTAACTGAGCAGATACCTGTGTATATTTTTTTAATTTCTTTTTGTGTGCTACAACCTATAGCCTTATACAGATACAATAAGAAGCAGTTATTGTAGTTAAGTAGAAGTGTAGAATGAGAAGTAGCAGTTGTATAGCAGTAGAGAATAAGATACTTGTGGTTCTAACAGAGCAAAGTCATACACAAAAATGCAGATTTGGAATGATAGCAGGTGCCTTGGGAGATGGAAAAAGGATGGGCATGGAGACATGCAGGCCTGGGGTGGTAAGAGACAGGCCACAGGAGAGCACTGAGGCCCCCATGGCTATATACAGCTCAGTAGTGGGAAGTTAAAGAAATGCAAACATGAAGAAAAATGGGTTTGGGGGTAACTCAGACAGCACAGAAGTAGTATCTAACATATGCAAGAGTCATCTTGTGAGAAAACTTGGATGTGTGGTGCTGCAGACCTGTGAAAAATGAGCAATGATTCAAAAAACATGTTACCAAGCATTTAAAAATAACCTGAGTGCATTCTGGAGTGAAGAAGAAGAAACTACATGGGTATCATGCTAGTCCTAGTGCATGATKTCTGACAAAAGTTGTGTTTCACAGCAAGGTGGAAATACATTATTTTGTTTTGCTTGTAGTCTTTGTTGAGCAATCCTGGCATATTCTGCCCTTAACATTAAAAAAACAAATATTAAGATGCTGGTTTGACTGAAGGTGATCTAGAGTTCTGTTCTGCTTCAGTGTTGCACTAGCTGGGAATAAAGTCAGGTGAAATAAATGTTTGTTCAGTGTTAATGAACAAAAATGTACCCTGCCTTGGCACGAGACAACTAAACCTTGRTGACAAATAGTTGCATGTGTTTATTCCTAGCACACCATCAAGTATCAACCACAGCTTYAAATTCCTGTGTTAGTCTTCATTATGCATGAAATGGCACAGTTCTGTTAATACAAATATCTTACCTTTAATAAGGAGGCAGAAATGAGAAATCTGGCATAATTGCGGGTTTTAAGTCAGAACAGGATTTCTAGCATCTAAGCAGKGTTTGCCAAGGCATCTCAAGATCCAAAAGAGCAGAAGAGGGTATTAGTTTCTGTTCTGGGCACAAAATTGGTACATGTGTGTGATACTCCTGGTGCAGTTCAGTCTGCTGTCTCTGGCATGTTTCTGAAATCTCCCCACACACGGTCTGCACGCAGCTGGGCAGGCRATGTGGCTTCAGCTGAACCGTGCACTAATCAGGCTTTCAAATGAAGATGGAGCATAATTAAACTCAGTGTAAAATAACCCACGAGGCAGTAGCACATTTCAACAGGCTGTAGCTCTTCTGACATTTATATCATAAAAAAACATATTTTCTCCTCAGGGGTGCAAACCCCAAAGGTGTTTGATCTGACCTAGCTGGGGAGGCTCRTGACCTCCAAAAAGATGTGCCATGCCTTGAAGAATTCAGCTGTAAGGCATGAAAACATGTTCATGTTTCTTTCTGTTTTCCTGCCACAGACAGCAGCCTGGCTCGGGGCCTCGACTCACATGCAGAGAACAGCAGCAGAAAATAATAATTCTGTTCTGCAGAGGCAGCAGTGCTTTGAATGTCACCTCACACATCAGCTACTTTTTTGCCTCTCATGCATGGAAGTACTTATGCTTCCCAGAGTGGTAGAAATTTTTTTTTTTGCCAGCTCTGTGAACTCATCTGTTTGAACCAAATGAGGTTTCAGGTGGCAAAGGTGTCTAAACAGTAGACAATAAAGGCCACCCAGGAGTTTTCAGACCTCAGGTGGGATATTTCTCCATCTTGGGTAAAAACAGAACAGAAATTATGGCCAATTCAAGGCAGCTTCTCTTTTCTCCATGAATGCATCGTAATGAGATTCCTGCTGTCCCAGAGGAAAAAGGCTGGTTTGGGATAATTAGTGAATTGGTGTGCAGGTGGTTCAAAGGGTTACATCTTGCTCCTCTGTTCCACCRGGGCTGTGTGGTCACTGTGACTGGGAGAATAGAAGAAAAAAATCAGTCATTTGGTTTAGAGTGGCTGCTGAGGCAGAGGTTGCACTTCTGTGTACATAAATTTGCTGATGGTTATTTCCCCAAAATGAGAGTAATATAGTGAGTCTAGAAAAATATCTGTCATCATGAAGAAACAAGTAGGTGTCCTGCACTAATAYAGCTTCCTGGCATTGGTCTGGCTGATTTGGAAGATAAGTGGGAATTCATGAGTAAAAGCCCTTCTGGGAGAGAGAGTCCCATCTGCCAAGGTCTGTATGAACTTTTGTGGGGTGCAAACTATGAGCAGGGTGTAGGGGGACTTTTCAAGAGAAGCCCCTAAACAGACAGCAGAGGCACTGGGGCAGTCCTTTGTTCAGGATGTGTGGAGGCTCCATCATTTTCTGACTATCCCAAAGTGAACAGCCACTATTTAACCCCTTTCCCCATCTCACCATCATGCAAATGAATGTGGCATATTTCCCTGAGAGGTTATTAGACTGCCAAGGCAAGTATTTTTGGCTTGACTTGAGTAAGTAAATATGCATTGAGWTCAGATTCCAAACACACTTTCCATTTTATTTACAGAAGATACGTAGAAAAATCCTGATGGGCCATAATCAGGAATGAGTCAGAATGAATGAGAAGTCTCTTAAAATATAAAGCAGCATGTTCACCAGGGTTGATATAAGAAGGTAAATAACTTGGGAATAATGCTACTCTGTCAGTATTTCTATATACTTTTCTTCTCAAGGGTTCATAAATCTCTGATGAAAAAGCAGTTGTCTCAGTGAAAGAACAGTGGACAAAAAATGCTCTCAAATTATTTAAGCATTGGTTTTAATTTGAAATAGGTTTTGGTGTTTTCCACTATTGCTTCGTTCATCTTCAACAGCAAAAGACAAATAGTTTTATAGAGCAACCCCGAGGAGGTAAAAAGCTCTCATTTGAGCTCAGCTGTTCAAATTTAGACTCCTCTGAGCTGTGCATTTTCCCTCCCACTGTGGTGCTGGGAGGCAGCAGGAGGGAAGGCTTGGAAGGAAGGGTCGCCTGGGCTGCTTGGAGCCATGCAGGGGGTCAGGATCCTTCGCTGGTACCCGACCTTTCTGCTGAGAAAATGCTCCCAACATCTGTGCAGCTGCTAATGGGCATCTGTGAGTCTGGCAGTGTCCTGGTGATGGTGTGCTGCTCCACAGCCAAGCTGAGCCCTCCAGGTGGGCGTTATCCTTCCTCTTCTGCTGGTGGGACACATCTGGACAGCTGGGGCCATCTCTGCATGAGCGTACAGAAGACTTGTGTGGATTGTGCGAAAATATAAAATAGCAATTGAAGCAAAGGCAGGGGAAAAAAGGATGGGAATGGTGCAATAGGGTTTTAGCTTTAAAGCATAATGCTGTTATAGGGTACTAAATATAGGGTACTGAGGAGACAGATGGCACAGACATGTTTTCTGAACTGCGTGTTCAACATATCCTGAACTAAAGGGGCGTAACTGAAAAAGGCACGGCTCACTGGTGTGCACCTTTGGACACCAAAATGCCTTTTAAAAATTTGGTCTTCAGCATTTTACATCTACATCATAAAACTTGGACACCTCTAAACTTCTAAGAATTTCAGCCTTCATATTCTTTCGTGGCATTCGTGGTCTTTGCCATTGATATAATTAAACAAGAAAATGGCAGGTAATTTTCTAATTGGAATGTTACAATTTGATATTTTCTAAATCAGTTTTTAAAAATTATAAAACTGTGCTGGACTTCATGGTCTGTAGTTCATCAAGAGCATTGAAATAACAGGTAATGTTAATTAATTCAATCAAATGCTTATTAGTGTGTTTTACAGGTAATTTCAGTGGGTTTGACTTCAYTAAAATAAAAATGGAGGCATTTTTGTTGTGACATGAGAAAGTACAATAAATTAATGGTTATGTTTCTTGGCTCATTAAAGAGGTAGCAACTTGCTATTGCATTGTTACTGCTGATTATTTCTGCAGTGAGAACATGTATCACTGTTCCTTTGAAGGAGTACTGACAGATAATAATTGATTTTAAAGATACCACCAGAAGACGTTAGCCAATAGAGGGACTGAAACCGTTSCAGAAGGAACAAAAGAAATAAAATATTCCATATATATTGCTATGTGTTATAAAACTACTTCTAGTGGCTGAATATCTGCTCAATACCATAAACAGATCCTTTTTTTGTTTTCAATACTTAACCAAAAGTCAGCGTGTTTTCACCTGATGTGTAACTGCGTCTGACAATAATGTTTGGACACTGTGCAAAAAATCTATTGTTGTCTTACAAGCATATTTAGAACCCAGATAAGATATCTTGTTCTTATAACAAGATTCAGTGGAACATTACCACTGTCCAGAATGAACAGTGAATAATTATGCAGAAATTAAAAGAAATGCCACCAGAAGGAAAAATTCTGCTTCACGCCTGACTATATTTGCTTGCTTTTCCTGTGATCAAGTTTAATCCAATAAAAGGAAAGTTGGAAAATTGTGATTCTTTTTTATGGAAAACAAGGTTTGTTTTACAGGGGACTGTTCCTCGATATTGCTTTATTAAACGGATTTTACTTTCTGCATTATATTAATTCCATAAATTCATCATTCCTCCCTGCACATYTGTGTTGCTGTGGGAGCTCTGAGAAAATGTGTAGAGAAGGACTGCTGCTGGTTGTCATGTGGGGCTATGGGGGACAGTATTTGGCTTTTTAAAAAAGGGAATAATTCCAGAGATTCTTACAGAATACTTCAGGGTTCATACCTCACAAACTAAGTAACAAAACAAAAAAAAACAAAAAAAAAGCAATTATATTGTGGAATGAGAGATCCCCAAGTGTTGTTACACAGGTTTAACTAGAATATCTGTAATTACATCCCTGAGTTGGCAGATTAGGCTTAACAACAGTTCTGAAACCAATGACAGTCTGTCGTAGCTGTCCCAGGATCCCTTCAGTGTTGGTGTGAAAAGGGAAGTGTGGAAGGAAGTTGAATATCACAGGGCAGATTCTGAGAGGGAAGATGACCTTTCAAAGCACTGAGTGGATGTGCCCTGCAGGGTTAGAGGTGAAGGCTTTACCCCATGATTGCCGTGGGAAGTGATTCCCTTCCAAAGTCATGCCACCAGGTACATTTGTGTGTTCCCCAAGGACCCATTCCCTGTAGTCTTTGTTTCAAGGGCCTTAATTTGGTTGTAAAGAAGGATTACAGCATTCTCTGGTAGCAGATGGGCACAGGRTTGTGATGGCTGTGCCTGTCATGGCAAGGACACCACCACTGTTGCCTTCTGTGCCAGCAAAGGGTTGGCAAACTCTTGGAAATGGAAGGAGTGAACAGTTTCGTTTTTTTAATTACCAGTCATTCAGCTAAAAATTCACCATCAGAGCCCTAAATACACAGGGCATCTAAACATGCAGAGCCATTTCAGATCYGGCCTTCTAGAAAACGTCCTTTGCTGCATCAGCTCTCAAATTTATTTTTCTTTAAGGTCCRTCTAAATGCTCCGATTTTCAAATTCTTGTATGTTAATTTGAGATCCTCAGGCTTGAAAAGATGTGAGCAGTTTTGGATGTGTCCTGAATACCACCAACTCGTACTAAATCAGTTAGAGCCAAAGTCACTTATTTTGCAGGCACAGTTTAGTTTTATGTGTAAAGATATTGTATCCRGGTTTTTTGAAATAAGTTTTGGATGAAAAGTCAGGTTCACCTGCTTTCCTTTGCCYCTTCCAACAAAGTTCCTTGGAAATTTATTTTGTCATTACAGAAAGTAGAGCAAAATTGCATGTTTTCTATGTTGGGAAGACTTGACACATTTAATGGGAAGCTAGTTGAGATAATAATGGCCATCTAAAAAACCTTGATAAACTACAAAATGTCAGACAGCCTTCCATTTTTTTCCTATTTTTTATACAGTTCTAYTGTGAAACAATTAAATCACTATCATTTCATTGTTTTAGAGCATAGTATGACATAAGTAGCCAGAAATATCTTGATATCTAAGTGCAAAAGATAAAATTCCTAACACGACCATCTTATAGAACTGATGTATAAAAACTTCATTAAGAACTTCCTACAGATACATAACAAAATAGTTTCGTTATAGACTAAAATAATTGCATCCAAAGGGATAGCTATCACACTTCTCAATACTTTTGTCTCTCATCTTTACCAATTACAGTGCAGTAGTGRGCATAATCCTGGCAATTTAAAGCAAGTAGAAGTTTTGCTGAAATCATGGTTTTCACAGAGTAATTCYAATCTCTAATTGCATAAATGCAACCTGTATTTTTGCACTGTTCACCTAGCAAGTATAACAACTGAGGCATTTACTTCCTCATCACACAGTTGACATTTTCCCAGATATTTTTGGTGAAAGTGTCTCTTTCCACAGTAGTTTTTGACACAATGGGATCTTGATTACAGCTGCGATTACTGGCTGCTGTTCTAATGCAGAGTAGTAATGACCTCACCTCCAAGAAAGGACAAATGAAAAACTATCAGATAAAATAAATTAAAGGTGAAGAAGAGGTCTGAATTTGCTTGGAGAGTCATCATCCTTGGAGGGATGTTTTCCTTCTTTTCTTTATTGTCACTCTTGGTTTTACCTGTACTGCATATTCAGTCTCATAACACTTGGTGCTTTTCTTTTTGAAATCAATAATCAGTCAAATTATGTGGCACTTATCCTTAATCCAATACATTTTTTTCTGTGCTCAGAACTGTTAAATATTATTCAAAACAATTTCTCCTTTTTCCTTGGCACATCATTTACTGAAAATTATTCATATATATGCTTCTCTGTGCATGAGTAAACAAACATATTTACATGTTCTTGAGTTGTTTTACCACATAAGTTAGATTGCCATATATTCACAAGAGAAAAAAAAATGAAAGATTAGCTTTGAATTGAGCAAAAGACCAAGGATTCTGTAACGACTGTTTTTTGGAAATGGGGCTTGTCAAATTCATTGTCATGATAATTACTCTAGTGTTCAGTGTTCTAACTAATATTAGTTAGAAATTGTGACATTCAGGGGGATTGCTTATGTTAATAAACACTGCCAGCATCTAGTGACCAATATTTCCATGCTCCAGCACTTAAAATTTAAATTCTCCCAATACAGAATAATTCATAAATTTWAAAGAAAAATAGTAAAAAGCCTTAAAATTGAATATTTAGCCTGTTCTGCCTGCAGAGGTGTCTTGCTGAGTAGCTCATTTAAAACATAGCMTATTACAGCACCCAGTCAAAGCTTTTTACTGCTGCAACATCTTCCTTGAGGAGGTTTCACAGTATTTTGCAAAYGTAAGGAAAGTTCTCCTCATTACCAGAGGCAGACAAGTGTCAAATCTATGGTACTAATTATGAAATCAAAGTTTCATTTACATTTTTAGTCCTATTAGAAAGCAGAGTTGAAAGACACTTTCAGGCATTACACCTGCCTGTTGGTGACACTGACAAATAGAGGTTTTACAGTTGAATCATAAGCTTTAAAAATGTTTTCCCATCTTCATTGTTCCTCAGGGAAGAGCTTGCATGAACAAGAGAAATAGTAATACCAGGARAGAGYRMRGGGWTTSAGACTACAYGCAAACTGCTGTCTAATGCACTATYAAACAAGCTGAAAAGACRGGRGRAAAGAATGTTTTCTGYTATTCTTTTCATTACAAGTTTTAAGGAATTCTTTAATAGAGAGAGACAAACTTCTCGTTCAGGATAACATGATTTTTCATGTGCTGTCTGAACCACCTCCTGGGTGGTTTGGCGGGTATTTCCCTCGTGGTCCAGAGCAGGATCCAGACCTCTGAACTTGCAGAGGCTGTCCCTTCTTTTACARGGCTATGAGGAGGCCAAGGCCAGCAAAGCAAGGGTCTCCTGCCTCCCTCCAGAGCCTTGTTCTCGTGTCCTTTGGAGCCCAAGGCTCATTTGAAGCTGGCCTTTTGCAGTGCAAGCAGTGCAGGCACCGCCGCSTGCCAGCACGGCGTCCTTAATGGATGCGCCACAGAAAGAGAGTGACTCCATTAAACCCAAGTACAGCCTTTTAATTCCCTTTGGTCCTGAGCACTCACTTATCGCTATCTCACAGCATCCTACATCCAAATCAAACCTGCCAGCTGCTCTGAGCTCCAGTTGTATTTAATTTAGTTAGTTAAAGCGGCAYCTCGACTTTTCCCTCCCAACCGCAGACAGGTTCCTTTCAAGCTATGCTGAGTGGGCGTTTTCTCTCCTGACATGAAAGGGCAGCCAATTTGTAAGGGGGTAAATTAAATTTAGGACACTTAGTTCATATGAGAGGAAGGAAAATCAAGCAGGGAAGTGAGACAGGGGTGTAACATTTACAGTGAGTGTTCAAGACACTTGCAGGACAGTAAAGAAATTAGACGAAAACCAGGTAACAATTTTAATACATGGTAATGCTGTAACTCTTTCCACAGTYGGCAATTCTGTGTCTATTGCTAACACATCATGAGTTTTATAAATTCTTTTTTGTTCCCCAAGGAGAAAGAAAAATCAGGGGAGGATTACCCCTGGAAATCCACCAAAGCCCTACACCAAAATATTTTACTCTAAGTGTGAGTGGTCTGAATTAAAATCTTTATGTGCTGAAGAGTTCCTTTATGGTTTTGAGCAAGTCAATCAGCACTTACCACTTACAGTGTTCCACTCCTTCATCTGTGAAACAGGACTAGGTCACTTCTCTTTTAGGTCTCCATTTATTGCCATCACTCAGGAACCCTCTGAAGCACGGATAGACCATGGGTAGGTGCAGAACCTATCAAAATTAACTCTGAGGTCTATTTCAGTCTGCCTGTTTGAGTCCCCTTAATTCCAGTCTCTATAGAGCTGTGACCCTGAAGCAGTAGGTTATAAAGAAGGATTTTTTGGGGGGAAAAAAAGTCAGAGTGGATATGTAGATGTTAGAAGATACTGAGTGATTGTTCAGCAGGAGGGCAGGCATCTGCTGCATCCCTTAGGAAAGGCAGCCAAGAGTCCTGCTCAAGTTTTCCTGTTTGAGATCTGTTCCCTAGAGAATGACACATTTGCAGRGAGTAGATGAGTGCAGCTTCTACTTATGCAGTGGAGCAAGCTTGTCTTGGCACAGAGACTTTCTGCRTGATGGGGAGACCACTGTTGTGGAGGCTTTTGCATCACTAACTTTTCTGGAAGCCCTGAAGTGAACTGCAGTAATTCAAATTCATATGTACATTCCTTGTATGGGTGTTCCTCACAAATGGGAAATGGGTTTCCYTGGTCAATTCAAACTGAATACATGTTTTTTTATCTTTTTGGAGATAACAGTTCATTCACATCCTCTCACCCATCCTAAGCCTTCCTGCCCTGGAGAACTGGCAGCCTCTAAAAGCAGGAAGGCAGTGGATTCATCCATGCAACTTCTTGTCCTGTTAGCTGAGACTGACAATAAGGTGAAATTATGTTTTCCAAAAGGGAGGAACAGGTGGGCTGCTTAATTTTTTTCCCTAAAGAAGGCGAAGYTGACGCCAAGATTATCTCGGTGGGTCAGAGCATGGTGCAAATAACACCAAGGTTGTTGGTTTGATCCATGTATGGCGACTCACTTAAAAGTTGGACATGATGAACCTTGTGGATCCAGCTGTAAATATTCTGTGGAAAAGGTCTCTTGGCAAAAGTCTACTGACAAATCCTTAGACACCACTGCTGGAGAATGAGCTACCAGGCCCTCTTGCATACAGAATTATCCATACAACCTTAGGAGATGATTCTTGTACTAAGACCTTACTGTCTCTGCAAACAAAGCTGAATGGCTAACAGATCTTGAAACTTTTGCTGAGTTAGGCCTGTTTTCTTTATTACTATGGCTGTCTCCTGAATTTAACTGATTAGATTAGAGCTTCCCCATTGGACTTTGGGATAAGCAGCTTTGTATTACTTAAAGTTCACGGAATTCAATCTGCTGGTTTGATATACGAGGTCAGGAAATATTAAAAAGATTATGCACACAAATACAGTGTTTGATGCAGATTGTTCTTTTCCCTGCGATTGATTTGCCATGGTGTCTTGTAATTTATTCATGCAAGGGAACGGTGATGGATGATGTAAATTATTTTGCTTTTCCCTTTTGACTTAAATAATAATTGCCAATATCTTCGTGCAGTATGGAAATATGGGGATAAGGCATGGAAAAGTGCTGAAAAGTTACTTTTTTTTTCTTTAAGGTTGAAGCAATTATAAACATGAGTTCATTATTCAGAAATAATGTGTTTCTAAAATTGAGTGAAAAAGTCACAGTTTAAGAATATCACCTAAATGCCAAGATGACGTGCTGTCAGCCACATTGAAATAAAATATGATAAATCAAAGATAACTTTTTTTTTTTTGAGCCAGTGGTCCTTTTTTCGACCTTAACTCATTGAAACAGGTACAAAGTTAATAAGTTCTGAAGATGAAAAACCAGGTTCTGGCATATAAGTAAGCATTTTGTAAAGCTGCTTCTTATCCATCTCTCTAGGGATGGAAGCCTAGAAATACAATTTGGAATTGGAAAATAGAATGTAAGACAGCTGGAGACAACTGAGCTAGACCTTGCAAAGCTGCTTCCATTCCCAGTATAAATAACTGCATTTTTGTGAACCTRCTCTTCACTGTTTTTACTTGATTTTAAGGAATTGATTTCTAGCACTCTTATTTGATTTGTAAGCTGTCCATAAAATTTACCAGAAAGATTTTGGGAGTGTCCACTCAGGCAGGAGTCTCTCATCCACAACTTGTCATCCAGGTCAGGGATGACCAGACTAACTGCTCCTATGGCAGAAAGTGGGACAAAGGAAGCAGAAGGCCTTGAAGTGACTCAAGTGACCTCAGCAAAGAGCAGCAAATCTGAAGCCTCGTCCCCTGATGCAGTGTCCCATTCTGCAGGCAGAACCCACACTGCTGGCTTTCTTTCTCGTTGTACCCAAGAATTTGAGCCTTCCCAAAGCTCATCTTTCTTTTCCTKCTTTAGACCCTGTTCTCTGGAAGACACCTATTTATGGGCTGCACACCTAATTTCAAGTTTTAATGCTGAGATATGAAACACAAGTGTAGTCTCAAGCTCCTGAAATTCTCACCCTTAATGCGCTCTGGGTTCCACACTGTAGACAGCCCTCTGTGTAGGACGGTGGAGTGGCTCTGTTCCTCCTCACACAGAGTCACAATGTGGGAGAAKGCTGACAGTGATTAGATGCTCTCAGTGGCTGTGCCTTCCCAGAGCCCATTCCCATTCTCCTGTTTCCTGCTGTGACTGCCAGGTACCACTGGGGGAGGAAGGACCTTTAACAGCATCATGCTTTTGTTGTTGTGGCCCCGTCATGAAAGGGGCTGGTGCTGGGTCACTGTAGGAAATAACTTTCTCTCTTGGGATATTGTGTTCCGAGCCAGGGCTATGGACTGACCAAGAGGTTGGCATTCAAATTGTTGGGTGGTTTTTTTTGGTTTTTTTTTTTTTGGTTTTTTTTGCTGGAGGAGGCGATGCTTCGAGTGCACAAAAGGCAGTGGTGAATCTGTATCACAAGAGGTTGTCTGCAAGCAGTACAAAAGGTATTGTTCCTGCTGTCTCCCATGGAACAAAAGCACACATGGGAATCACAGGATGTGATAAAATAAAAGGGGGAGATGATTGCTAATGGGAAGTGGCAAAACCCTTCTTACACTTTCTCTTCCTGTAATATCTAAATTCATTGCCTCGTATAGAAAGTGCTCCTTCGGCCAAGTCAAGGATCATAAGATCAAATTCAAGTATGAAAAATAAAAAATCACATATTTGATGTCTGATTCTGCAGTGCAGTGGAAACATGGGACTTTCAGATAAAAATCCACCAAAAATAGGTGAGCTAACAATGCATTATAAAATGTGAAACCACATATTATTCTGGTAAACCTGTCCTTACACTGCTTTTGCTGATAATGTGCACGTGCTTTTACAGTAATAAGCATATCCCATGGATTTCTGTATTACCTGCAAAGCACTCAGGCTGATTAGGACCGAGTTTAATTTGGTCCTAATCAGCTCCAGGCAAGTGGACCGCGAAATTAGCTTGACACATTAATTTTATGTTTTATAGTAGGGAGACCTGCCCAATTTGCCTGACTATGCTAGACCAATTTTATGTCTCTCCATATACACATGAATTTATATATGTATTCCATGTATTTTATATATACATATATATATATATATATAAAGCATTTCATTTGTCTCAAGCACAGGTGCCATGATGTAAGATGTCCCTTTTTTGGGGGGGGGGACCACAGGCAGTCCCTCTTGGGCCTCACGTTTAAAGCATCACACTTTCTTTTAGTTCCAGTCTGCTGATGGTGCTAATGTTTAGTGACAGTTACTCAGTACTAATGATCACCTTTGGGGATTTTCAGAGTGCTTGCCTTTTGCTGGTCATTGGTGAAATGTAATCAATAAATCTGCCAGCCAGGCTTTTCCTCTTGCCTTTCCTATTTGAATTAAATGAACATCTCAGTAACAGATCCGTGATGGAGTCCCTTTGCTATCCAGAGCCATTCCGTGTGCAAGTAATGCTGGTTTAACTGATCTGTGAAGTGTACCTTAACATTATAAATACAGATGAATAATGCTCACATTAAGATAGTTCTTGGGTATAATTCTTGCTTGAAAAAAAGCAGGAAAGTTAAAAACTGWTTAAAGATTTCTTCTATTTTGTTCCCACTTCTTTTGTGATGAGGTGATCCTATCAGCTATTATCTTTCTAACTCCCATCTGTATTGGCATTAAAGACTGCTCCTTATTTTTTTTTCTCTGACAAGTTGTTAAAACATTTTTTTCTTTTCAGTTTAAAGTGGTGCATTACTTACTTATTTTACATTCAGTAACTGCCTTTAAACTTTTTTGTATCATTTTTCACCACACAAAAGCTACTTGTGTTTTCTCTGTAGGGAACGGAGGATGTCATTACATAGTTTACTATGAATTAAGGGTTAATAATATTTTGTCTGAAAAAGTAAATTGTTTATTTTAAAGCACTGTCCTTAGTACAGTGACACTATTTTCTACTTATGATTGTAAGAGTAATTTCTCGTCTTTCCATGTAATGTAGCATTCAAATATACACTAAATATTTTCCATGGATTTGAGATTAGAGCAAAATCCTGCAAAGCCCCATGATAAACTTGCATGAAGGATAAAAGTTTTCTTCACACTCTTATGCTGGAGAAACTACTCCTGGAAGACAGAGGTCTGTCTTCATGTGCTAAGAAGTGGTATAATTGCAGAGATGCTCAAACCATTGATTTGTCTACCTTCTGCTTTGCTTCACCAGTGGAAAAACACAAACTTTATGTCCTACTGCAGCTCATTAAGCTTTTCTGAGGGCTGACAATTTAAAAGCTGAAATCTGAAACTAAATAGTTACAATAATTACAGTCTAAATGTGGTCAAAAATAGCTACACCTGAGGAAGTAATGAATTAAGAAAAAATGTCTTCTCATGGCAGTCGCCCGCTTACCTTGGCTGATTGCCCGCTACTTTCTGCACCCTACAGTGAACAGCCAAAGACAGTTGGCTCAAGCACTTGTTCCTCCTGTTAATAACTTTTCAGTGCAAGCCCTTGGAAGGCCTTTTCCTGAAAGAGCAACAGCAGAGGAGTTGGGAGTCACTGCCCTGGCCAAGCATCACCTGCTGACCACCAGGCTCAGTGAATCTGTCTGGGTCAGGGTTTGTGGCCAGGACGCCTCTGCTCTGGCTGCTCAACCGGGGCTCCCATTTCTCTCCTGCTTCAGTAGCCCCATGCCTTACATTTCCCTGAGACTGYTATAAATGTGTTAGGAGCTTCAGTAAGTCTCAGTTACAGCATGTCAATGTTTTAGTCCTAGTAGGATGAGGCTCAATTTTTTGTAAACAAAAAAAGTAAATGCCATTAATGTGCAGATGAACAGCATTTTCCTGGAATTCATGAGTTGTGATCACCAGGGAAAGGAAATGAAGCACAATGGAGATGAAAGAGGGTGAGCTTGTACTGTTTTGTGGTGTTCTAATCTATGGATGCCCCAATTCATACAAAGATAAATTAAATAATCTTGAAGATTTAGTCCTACTTCAACATCATTTTCTTATAAAAGTAACTACTGTAATTGTGCCAATAAAAAAATTTTAGATTCCACATCTTTATGAACAAGTTAATAATGAATTTAATGCATTTTTCTTAAGCCAAAGGTAACCAAATACTGAACCAGAAAATGGTGTACRTGTAATGAAGCATTTCAGAAACAGRATTTGGGAARAGTATCTGAACATATGCACATATGAAATGTGCAACACCCACGTTTGTRTTCTGTATCACTCCTCATATATGAGTTCTGTCATACGCATGTGAATAAGTAGCATATGGCTTTCAAAAAATACTCCCATGGATGCTCTTAAAATACATCTCACAAGAAGTGATACCCCTCTTCTACGGAACACTTCCAGAGTTTTTCTTCCCAAGTGCRCTGATATTTTAATCTTTTCATCAGCATGTTTGCTGTCCAAACAGGTTAGTGTGGGGAGGCTTCTCAGYCCCCAAAAAAGCTGGAAGAGAAGCCACATGAACCCAAGGAAGTGCTGCAGCCTATGGTGGGGAGGAGCTGTTGTGTTCACCAGAGCAAAAGGATCCTGCAGGGTTCAAACACCAGGATCAGTGGGGTTACATGTTCTCAGGGCCTCCTCCTTCTCCTCTGTATACAACATGGAGGAATTTTCCTACTCTGCAACATTAGGAGAAAGAAGAGATTAGATTTTTAAAGCCCAGTGAGATAAACTTTGCTGAGGTTATTCCCATTGCTTCACCCTGYTGTGAAAACTTTAAGGAAACCATGATAGCATCACTCTGAAATGGTGACACAGGGCCAACCCTGCCTGTTCCTCTGTGCTTGGCCATGCCAGTCATCTGGCAGAGTGGCTGTCCTGTAATCTGAATAGTTAACATATTCCAGGTTAGAAATGCATCTCARAAAAAAGGAGAAAGGTTCTATTTCACTCAGAGATGTGATTAGAGCAGACTGTCACGGGAGCAGCAGCGTGAGTTAAGGACATTGAACCATGGTAAGGGTGATTATGGGAGAACATCCGTGGGAAGAGCTTCAGCTGGGTTTGTCCCTGGGTTGCTGAAAGAAACTTTAAGCGCCACGTGATTTCTGCTTTAACATGAAAATGTTCCTATTTAGCAATTATAATAAATTACCAGAACAGCAATGCTTCCAACCAGACCAGAATCCTTTGAGCAACACAACCCTGCAGTACCAGGGAAGAGCTTTGGGTGGGACAGGGCAGTGCTGCTCCCCCACATCCCCTCTGCAGCAGGGACACTGAAGGAAAMGTGCCAGGCACAGCTCGGGTGGATGTGTCCTTGGCATGACTGTCAGGAAGGGAGAGGCTGCTGGGCTTGGGGATTTCTGAGTGGTGAGGGATAACTGCAGGAGGCTGGGCTGCAGCTGTGTGACAGGCAGGGTGCTAAGGCTGCTGTCCTCTGGGTTGTCACGTCTGGGTTTTGTTAGGCACAGAGTTGTGTTGCCAGCACTTCCAAAGAGGCATAACCAGAGCAAACTCACAGGGGTAAGCAGCCTGTCCAAATAGAAAATACTGACAGGATCAGGCCCAGGGTCTAAAAAATTCTCATTAAAAGGTTTTTATTTTTTATCACTTCCATTCAGCCCTGTCAGCCCTGTTTGATAGCGAACACCATTGACTTTCAGCTGGGCAAAGATTACATGTGAATGCAGTGACTGATGGATTAGGCCATGACATGTGAGACGTATTTTCTGTTTCCAGAGCACTTTGCTTTGGTCCTTTTACAGATGACAATTACAGCATTTGGGCAGGCTGATAACACTACAGTGCTGCAAATGCTAAATTAAATATTTGCTCTGGGTTTTCTCCCCATTTTCAGTAATTGCATGCATGCCAACATATTTTGAATCCAGTCCAGCATTTTTTGCACTGTATAACTTTCAGATGTGTAGCAATTATGAGCAACTATTTATGAAATGCAGATGCCAATTTATAACATAAATCACTGCTTGAGTTATATTACTGAATTGACAATTATTATGTGATTAATAATTAGAACAGGCATTTTTTCAAGCCATCCACCATTACATGGGGCTACATTMTGTCCCTAAAAGGTTACTGTAGGTTAAGAAACTGTGAAGGTGTCTACCTTGGGGACCTCCTGGAAGGCTGAGAATTTCAGGTGGGATTTCCTGTATGGAAATGGCATGGACTTTATGCAGAAAATGAAATCTATCAATGGGTGCAAGAAGTGCTKGAAGCAAGTTGGAGCATTTTTCAGTACATCCCCAAAGACATGTAGGTGCTGACTGCTGGGGTTGCATGTTTAAGGGCAGGACATGGCTACGTGACACAGAAAATACACATAAGAAAATAATTTTTCTATGGTATGTTGCTGTTTTGACATGAGTGCTGCCTATTTCTATGTCAACATGCAGAGCATATTTCCATATACTCTACAATTCATTCACAGTTATCCATCCTGAGCCTTCTGCCCAGACCTCAAAGGATAGATAAAAAGCAAAGAATGATTTGTCCTGTTTTGAGAGAGTATTCTGTAGGGGGCCTGACTTGATATAAACACGCCTGTGTTGTTAGCAGAAAAGCCAGTTTCACTGTAATCTGACAGCCTYAGAGAGAAAAACCTGTTATCTGCCCATCCTGGGAGGGCTGATAACACCAATCTTCATAGCATCTGAAAAAACTGTGCTGAGGAAATTAACACACTTAGGAAAGGAAAATCATTGCTGCAAATAATTAACATGTAAATCAGCTTTCAATGGCTTTTTAATGTGAGCCATGCTCTACTGAGACTTAAATCTAGAACCACCTCATTCCCATTGTCTGCCACATCTCTGTGGGCCCAAAGTGACATGCAAAAGGGAAGGTTACTAAATCCAGCTTCCTTTTCTCTTTTTTTTTTTTTTTTTTTTTTTTTTTTTTTTTTTTTTTTTTTTTTTTTTTTTTTTTTTTTTTTTTTAGAAATTGATCTCAGCCTGGAACTGAAAGCATGTAGCAACTTTCTTGTGCATCAAATAAGCATCTAACTTCTTCCGTGTCATAAAATAAAACCAAAAGAAACTAAACCACAAAAGCATGCTGTTAAAATAAGAGTGTTTGGGTGAAAGCAAAGGGGTTCAGAGTGAAGTGCCTCGTGTCCTTTAACTCAACCCCCTTGTGTCTAGAGAGATTGCATTTTGCAGCACTTCACTGTGTGATCATTTCCATCCCTGCAATCCCAAACACAATGGGGTGAATTGAGACTGCAGGAGAAGCATTAACTACTTGTTGCTGTGGGTGCTGTCAGACAATCTGGCAGTGTAATAACTTSCTGAAAAAAAGAGATTCAAACTGCTGAGAAAAGTCAGGGCTTGGACCCCAGGGGATCCAGTGTGCTGCTTAAAACCAAAAAAATTAATATGAACAACTGACAAAATACTACAGCATTGCCCTATTTCTACTCTTTTTTTCCCTCGAATTGCATCTCTCATATTGCCAGCCCTGAAGCAACAGAAGTGTGAAGTGAATATTTTATACATTCCCTTATACACAAAAAATTGCATACATAATACATTATAGATCCTTTTACTTCCATACATAATATCCCACGTGGTGATTTCTTTTCCAGAAAAGGACTTGTTAGAAAATGGCAAGTCTATTCTGGGTTGTGACTGTAGGCAACGTGTTACTAAACCTCTTACCATCACAAATTGAATATAAAAGAAGCTGTGTACCAGTTCCCCATAATAAAATGTTGTTGGTTTTGGGGGGTTTAAATAACTCTCATGTGTAGTTTGTTATTTCTGGAGTTGTTGACAGCTGTTGCAAGGGCTGCAAAAGCTCCATGATCAGTTCTGGGTTGCTGGCATAGGGAAACCAGGGTCTGATGTGGTTCATCAGAGATCACAGTGGTCCTGTTGCTACCTAAAACCAGGTATTTCCAGTCTGCAGCACATGACAGAGCATTTGCCTGATTAGATATTCCTCTGGGCTCAAAAGGGGGCTGAAAATGACCCTGATCAGTCAAGAGCTTTCTTTTCCATGATGATGGATATCATAAAATTGGGCAGGTGAGGATTGGTAGTGGATGTGAAAGTGGCCATGTGACCTCCAAGATGCTGTGAGCAAATCAAAGCTGCAMGTAGCCCAGAGAAGACACCCTGTGGGCTGTTGGGAGGGAGAGCCACTGGACACTTAGCACAAACCCTTCGTGCAGCTGTTCCCAAAGTCTGTCTCCTCAACSTGTTTTTACAACCTGAAGAAGTGGCTTGAATTTCAGCACCTACTACTCACCCAGAAGTCCTGCCACAGTCTCAGAAAATCAGGCTGCAGCTTTGATGTCAAATTTATTATTATTTTTAGCATGAGGCATAGTTTAGCTTGAGTTCCCTCTAGCCTTGAGACTCATTTGTGTGACTTTGGATACTGAGGCATGGGGAGATTAAGTGACTTTGTCAGTGACTTTCATTACTCAGGTAGGTCTTTCATTACTTTCATTACTGTGGTAGGTCTAGGAATTAGACCTTGATGTTGGGCATTCAGAGGAGTACTTTTCTTCCCTAATCACTGAGTGGTAATACACTGCATTCTTATTTGGAAGGATCACATTTGATTTTCTTTTCTTTCATCTCCAGAGAAAGGAGTGCTCTGGAGTCTGAGCAGGCAGCCTCTGAAAGTGCATGAGCCACTATTTCTGTCAATTAACCAAGGAATGGAAAATGTCCACTCTGACACACRCATTTAAAGCAAGGGCTGAAATAGTAGGGAATATTGCAAGCTAATTGTTCCCAGGTGAGCTATTTTTCCCAATGACTTTTYCTTGTGCTTCTATTACAGGTTGAATTCGACTGCTCTTTAAGCACATGTCCTATAAAAAGGGCATAATGGCTGAGTTGAGAATAAACATTAAAAATGTGAATAATTTTAAAATAAGCAGCCAGCCATCATTAATTCACTGGGTACTCATTACAGTAATATTAATAATGACTTATGCATTAGGTATTAAAATAGCCTTCAAATGAAAAAGCTGGTTTGTTCCTGATTTTATTTCAAGGAAAATAATTGATACTTAAAACTTCACCTATCCTGCCTAGTTTAAAAATCTTTTAAAAGAAAATAAATCATCTATGAGGTGAGCAGTGAGCTAGGAAGTTTTTTAGTCTCCAGATTACATCCYCAACTGCAAACCAGGGTAAAAGCATTGAAAACACTGTCATTCAATGTAAATTCTTTGGGGAATAAACATGTTTAATAATGAGTACTATCATCTTTATATTGCTGAAGTTCTTAATTGGCCTCCAATTAAGCCTAAGATTTCTGAAGATCCTTTAATTGATCTCACTTTCAGGCACAATAAACTATTAAAACCCAAAAGCAAAACCAGAATTCCGCTTCTGGACATGATATAAAACCAATTGAAAATTGTTTGAAAGGGAATGGCCTGCATAGTCTTCACTCTTTGTCTAGACTGACTAGCCCTCCAGGAAGTCTCTGTGGTTTTATAAAATAGGTTTATATACTCATTAGTGTTTAATAGACTGTATTTTTCAGCAATAGTTTTATTTTACTGTTGAGATCAGTAAGGCAACTCGTTAAAATTCAGCCATGGATCAGCGTAAGTAAAACCTGCTGTTGCAAAAAGATTCATTGGACTGAAAGAACAGCTATTCCTATCTCCTGAAAAGGAGAATRTGAAATAGTTGGGGCATCATCTTGCACCTTTTGACCAGAAAAAAGTATCCTGTGCCCTTGCTCTGTTCCTCTATCTCCCTGGCAGGACTTTTAGGGATTTTGGCAGCACACACCCCATAGAGGTGTCACTTCATCCTGCTGTGCCACCCCRTGCTGAGGCAGCGCAAGTGCCACCAGTGTCCTCCCACCCAAACTCTGCACCCAGGGAGACGGGGGAGGCTGGGCTGGTGACCCATTCCTGTGCCCCAAAAAGGTCTGGCCTGGCCTGGCTGCCAGTCCTCAGCCCAAGTTAWTTTTTCCCCCTTTTTTTCTTCCATTTATTTTCACATGCACATTCTTCAGACACTATCCTGTGTGCATAACAATTCTCCGTGTTTGCACTCTGGGGGGRCAGTGTCAGACATGAGCCAGGACAAAAAATAACTTGTTTTTCCCATTGTTCTTGGCAAGTGGGGGAGAAAGGGGCAGTGGGAGGAAGAGGACAACACAGCATACAGCTTTATTTGGTCCCTAAACAGCAACAAGAAAAACTCAAAAGGAGTAGCTGCCACTGCTCAGATTAAATCCAAACTGTCTGTTAAACCTCTAATTATCATCTTGCCTTGTGGGTAAAATGGTACCATTCAATTATTGTTTTTTGTTCGCTTGTCAGCTGCAAAAAACATATTATCACTGCTTTTCAAACCAGCAAAAAAAGCAGAAATTCTGCAAATTGCTTTCTAAACATAGTTACTTTAAACCTAATACTTCTCTGCAGCATGTCAGCAATTGTATAATGCGATGTTGCATGCAAATTGTATTTAATGTAGGTATTCCAATTATTTTTTTTACATTATGTGATTTTGGTGAAATGATTTCTTTTGTTGCCATGTTACATGTGGCATGTTAGACCTAGCATGTTAAAAATAAACACACATACACATATAGGCTTGCCTGCACACATTTTATCAAGCTACTGTAAAGATAAGCAAAAGTTGTCAGGTGATAGTTCTCTACAGCCATGGTGAGGTGAGAAATAAAACCACCTTTTCAAGAATAATCTCAGGGCTGATTGCATTTGACAGTCGTTCTATGTATTTATTTACTTGCTTACTTAATCTTGGAGGGTGCAAGTGTCTAGGATATCCTTGATCAATTTATTTCACCTTTGCTGGTGTGTGGTGCTGGCAATCACTGAGCACACCCTCCCAGCCACTGCAGGAAACAYGAGGGCTCTCTTACACAGCTGGAGTGACTGAAGCTCTGCTACTCCCCTGATAAAACACATGACACATTTTCATCCAGCTTGGCTCGTAGATTTTAGATGTTTCATTTCCTTAGCTTTCCATTTTTCCATTCACATCGTGTGAAACTTTACTGAAGCAGAGGCAGCTCAGGAAATATTTCTGATGGAGGGTGTTAAAACMTCCCCTTCCCCTCCCTGACTTCTCCCTCTGCACAGCCCTATGAGTAATCTCTGCCATGAGCTGGGATCTGTAACACCATCATTGGTGGCAAATAAATACCATTTTCTGCTGAGCTCCTAACTTGAGAGCAATTCATTTTCCCAATGTGGGCTGAGAGCTGGCTCTAGTTTAATCTGTTTATGTCATATATTGCTTCTGCCACTCCATAGGTCCCTGCAGGGAAGGATTCCTGGGATTGTCTTCTTTGACCAAAATGGAGATTTTCAAAATATAATGGTTTTTCTTAAGAAAGCGGTCTGGACCTTGCAGAAGGAAACTTCCATGGGTTAATTTGCAAAAACAAAGCTAAAAGTGTATCTCACAMTGCTTGAACCAGGCCTTACTCACTCTTTCTAATGTTAAAAAATGTACTACGTTTATTTTGAGATTAATCTGGCATTCTCATGCAATACCGCTTTAAAAAACTACCAAGAAAATTTTTGGTTAAACGACATAATCTATTATTCATCTTTTGCTATGGGAGGAAGTACTTACTACACTGAAAAAAAATCTCAGTGGTTGACTTGCCAAAGGGAACATACCTGCCTTAGGCAGTTGGTTAAGAGAGTATTTCAAGGTTGGTTTAACCCCCAGATGGGCTTTCCTTCAGCACTCGCAATGCTGCCACAAGACGTATTTTTCCTGGACAAAGCACAGGAAAGCAGGAGTACACATGGAGTTTCCCCAAAATTTCCTTCTCTGATCATTGCCTGTCCTCGCTCCAAGACAAATGATGGTTTGACTTCTATAGACTGAGAAGGGGTCAGAGGCACTGAGCTTCACCGAGGCCAGGCAGGCAGGGCTGGGGAGTCACAGCTCATTAGTAGGCATGCAGGTAGCCGAGCTTTAGATTTGTTTCGGGCCCCTTACAAAGGTGCCTTGACAGTTTGAGTTATGATGACAGCCTCCCCTCAAAGGGAAAGAGAGTGTCAGGCAAGAGAGATGAAACATGTTTCACTGTCACCCTCCACACAGCCTAAATGGATGGCCCAGCATCTCGCCATCAGCGACGTTCCCATCTGGGGAAAAAATGGAAGAGTTGAGTTTGATGTTATAAATCACCATAATTTGTTACAATTTCCAAAGACAAATATGACAGGGTGGAATTACTTTGCAGTGCTGAGACAGTCATTTGCAGAAGCCATAAAGTGCCAGTATAAATCTGAGGAYGAGATATATTTAATCTGAAGAAGCAGATACCATCTCAGTATATACTGTGTTTACCAAGAATTTAGCTGTAATGACACCATGATAGTCCAGGTTGCTCATTTTAATCTTTGAAACCAAAAACTATTTTATAAAAATTCTAATGAAGTAGAAAGATTCTTTTTTTTTGTATTTTGTGTTACCTCTATCAAAAAGCAGAAATACTTATGACATCCTCAAAAAAAAAAAAAAAATTATGCAATGCTCATTGTTGACAACAGAAATATTTTGTGGGGTTACAAATGGGATTCCAGAGAGAAATAATGCATTTTTACACATTCAGGGCTGCCTCTTCACAGTTGCTCCTGTTTAGCAGCTCTTGCACTAACAAACCAACCAATTTAGTATTCATTTTGCAAGTGTCCAGAACACAAGCATTACTCTCAAAAGCTGTRTCTTGGAACTTTTTTTTCCCACTTYGTTGATGATGGCATAGGCTAAAAAGACACTTTGAAAGCAAGTTGTTGGAAAAAAAACAGAGCCAAAGTTGTTACCCTGCGATATTTATGTGGTCACAGTATTGGTCATAAATTTTGTCACTGTAACAAACATTTTTTGAGGTGATACATTCCTTTGAATGTGTGTTCTAAGAGTAGAAACTGAAGACAAATTTGATAATCATTCCCTTTTGGGGGTGAGTTGCTTAACCTGTCTGTACTGTGATTTATCCTCACAAAAGAGGAGGACATTGCCAGCCTTACTCACCCTTCCTGTAAAATTATTTCAGTGGTCCAKTAGTAAAATGATCTCCAAAGAAATGCACAAAGTCCTTTTTTAATAAAATACACTTTAATAACAATATTTTCATTTCCCAGGTGAGAGGATGATGGCATATTATGCATCTTTCTTTTTTTAATACCAGAAAAGGAGARCCATAGGACTAAATGCTGATTTGGCACTTACATAGATAACCCTTCCCAAATCCCTGACTTTTTACTCCCATAAATCCCAGTGTTTTTATATCAGTGAGTAGATGATGATATGCTCACCCATTCCACATTTGAGTGTTATCAGGAGAGAGATGAAACACATTTTGGTGTTGCRGTTGCTACTGAATAAATCAAACCTCGGTGATGCAGTGCGATGGTATGAAAATCTCACAGCCTGCGAAGTCACTCATTCATATGTGAGGAAACTGGATCACTCTCCTCACAACACGCTCCCAGCCCGAGCTCTCAATATGTCAGCTCGCTGCTCTGCAAGGAACTGGCAGGTGTTTCGAGCTCGTGGAAACGACAGCAACTTCAGTATGGTTTAAGGAGAAAGGTTTTACTGCTGCCTTCCCTTATTCCTGCCATCCTTTGGATGGGGTTAAGCTTGTTGCAGCCCTTCATGATGTCGTAAGATCTAACACTGAACTCTCCCTGCAGTAATTGCCTTCACAGTTTGCACCTTTGCTGATAATTTMCTGAGCTCTGCACTTGTCAGTGCATCCAGTACATACCCGTGATGATGGGACATTTGTTTTCATGCTTTTTTTACCATTGCCTTTTCATTTTGTTTCTTAAAGAGGAGCCGATATAAGCGGCTGCTACCCATGAAAAGTGAGGTGTGTTTCTARAAGGCTTGTCTGTCAGGAATGCACCAACCAGCATGTCTTTACCAATGTTCAGGGCCTTGCAGTAGGTTTGTAATCCTGCTTCAGACAGAATGAAAATCACTTGAAGRGAAGAGTATCCTTTTCCCTGCTGTRATGATGTATAAATAATATGGGAAAGCTCCTTCAGTCTGACTGCCCAGGTAGCTTCTGCTCTGCTTCTGAAAGTGCYCTTGGATGTTTTTCACATCTCTTATAAAGACTCATTTTCTCTGTTTAGAGGAAAAAAAGTTTTAAAATAACTGTAGGGAAATAAACACCTGAGTTCCATCATGAGGCACAGTTTAACATAGGAGAGGTTCAAAACTGTTTCCTGTAGATATTCAGTATAGAAGGAAATAAGCAGGTCAGCACCTCAGTGATCAGCACCAATTTGCTGCTTCAATGTGTAGAATTGGAAGGAAAATTAAGAAGGCACTCACACATGAAACACATCCTGTGAGCATGGAAACATCTGCTCAACTAAACACCAAGGAACCTGGGGGGCAGGAGTCACACCTTGTTCACTACAGCCTGGTCCAGACTGCCTGAGTGACGGTCAGAAATCACTTCAACCCCCAGAGCTGTGGTGTGGGGTGAGAGAGCAGCAAAGGTTCTGTAAGTGCCCTCAGCACCTGCAGCCTCTGTGAGCAGGGGGAAACACAGAAGTGGGCTCTGAAGAGCAGCAGGGGTTTGCACAGCGGAGTAGTTCCTTTCAGACAAAATCTGAGCTTAGCAGAGGAGATGGAATGTTTGGAACCTGGCTGTGCCTGGGCCAGTGGCTGTGGGCAGGGTGGGATGGAGTTTTGCAGTCAGTCGTGAACTAGGAGCRAGAGAGACTCAAAAAGGAATGAAAATGTTTAGAGTTTTGTGTGTTTGTCTAGATTTCCTCACTGTTTTGCCTCTGCACTGACCTTCAAGTCTYACCAAAACAATCCTGGAAACCTTTCAATCCATTTTGCTGTGAGTGCTCCCCAGGGAAAGTGGCTGGACATTTCTCTGCACCACGGGAGGGAGATGTAATCGGTGGCTGGGGCACCCCGAGGTGCTGCACAGCCATTAATGGAAGGTGATAAGGGCAGCAATGCCTTTCTMCAGCAGAAAATGCCACTTTTTCTAAGTGCCACCAGCCTGCACACTGCTGTGCATACTGCTCCCCTGCCATGCCCTCCTCTCTGCCCCCCAGGACTCAAACAACCTTTAACTCTCCTGTTGTCTCTGTGGGGCTTTTTTTTGGTTCTTGACGTCTTCGGTATTTTAACAACAACAACAACAAAGTCCTTGCAGTTGTATCGCTTCCTGCAAGCTGTTGTGAGACCTCGTAAAGCTGCTTGAGGCGTGGAAATGGTTCACAGGCAATGTCAACAAGGGGAAGAGGGAGCTGCAAGAGAGCGGGGAGAAGCACAGGAGCTGCTGCCGGCACTTTGCGGAGCAGCCGGGGTGAGAAAGGGCTGTGAAGTGCTGCTGGTGCTGCTTCACCAGCTCCTGCTGCTCCTGCTGGCAGGGGCATCGATTCAGTGACTCAATCACCTGCTCAGTGATCTCCTGATCCTTCTGCCTTTGTGTGTCCCTGTGCCACCCTGTGTTCCGCTTCTCTTACTGAATCTCACTGCAGCAAGTTGTTTCACAGAACCACAGGCAGTGCATAATGTCATTTCTTAGGCCTTATAAATCTTAAAATGTTCGTATAATTTTTTTAATAGGAACAATCCGCAGGATTAAGCAGAGGCATAGAATGACAGCTGGATTTTGTTCTCCTTTTCCTGTTGTGCTCCTGTATGAACAAGGATAAGCACACACTCTGCCCTGATCTATGTTAACACATTTGTGACCATCTTTGTTGTGCTCAGGCAGCTCTGGTTAGTAGAATGGTTAGTTTGGAGCAAACTTTAAAGATCTTCTAGTTCAAACTTTCCTCTCAATAGTAAACAATGGGGATTATTTTTCCCTTGACTTAAAAACAAGAGTAGTCTTGATTTCCTAGTTTGCTACGCAATGTGACAATTTATCCCAGAGAGGCTCTGGAGTTGTTCAGGCTCATACTGTGACCTGCTGCAGATTCCCAGTGTCTGGGATTGAAGGAGTGACATTTATCCATCACCTCTCAATTTGTGCAGACTGGCAGACATTTAGGGAATTGACTACAGTCTCTTGACCTAGAACAACTCACCACAATGAAAATTAGAGCAAGTGGTACACATTTGCAGCATGAAGCAGATGAAAAAGTTGCATTTTCTTATCACTTTCTTCGGAGCTGAAGTTCCTTGGGTTTTCTTTTCTTCTATTCCACTCTTCTGTCAACAACTCTACTCACAAAATTTGAGTTCTCTGTAAGCCATTTTTGAGCCAATTTCAGCCTTTGTGAAGGAAATTGAAGAGAGAAAACGGGAGATCCCAGCCTGCCAGAWGCTTTTCTTGGTTCAAAGACAGAAGCTGGAGAGCCTGTCTGCTGGGAGGARCTCTCTCATCAGCAGAAAGCCCCCGTGGCCCAGGGGAAGGATGGCGGCCTAGTCTTGGAAAGGGAAAGGAGGGGCAGAGGCACWATGGCTCAGTGCCCAGATCTGGTGGTGGATCCCATTGCTCACCAATTCCCACCAGTCCTGGCTGGGCAGAAGGCAGAGGGTGAAAGTGTCCTGCTCAGCTTTCCTGTGCTCTAGGGTCTAACTCAATTTCCCTGTAATTTAATTTAATGCTAATTCAGTACCTGGCAATTGTACAGCCATTCTGAATGTGACCTCTCGTCAGTGTGATAATAAAGAGCACATTCTGCTCTGAAAATGACTGGAAACGTGGACTTCATTAGTGTTCCTTTTCCTTGGGTAATCCCCCGTTTCTCTCTGTGTGCTATCTGTCCACAGGAATTCTGCAAAGAGCAGAATAACCATGTCTGAACTACAAAAAGTGTATTTTTGTTCTGGAAACTCTGACTACAGAAACTCAGTCACCATTTCAGAGGGCTCTTCTAGTGTTTCCTTGACTTTTCAGTTAGTTTTGTTGGTGCAACATGTATCATAAAATGCACACATACAGAAATGAAGCTTTCATGAGCCCGTGTGTCTGTTTGTCCTACAGRGTGCAGGCTTATTACTTACTGATTTATCTCATGCTTTTACTGTCCCCAAAGGTCAGACTTGAAAACTCCCCCTGACAGATCCTTTTCCAATCTAGCAAATCTTCCAATTAGCAAAATGTTCATTATATGCAGCAAATACAGTATGGATTTGTTCATTCACTTTCACTGCTGCTTCTTGGGAYCTTCTGAATAATAAGATATTCCATCTCAGAATAATTCATAGACTCTTTGCCTGAGCACTGTATCTTTCAATAATCAATCTAAATTGCAAAATACATTAAGCAGCAGCATTGTTTGCCTGGCACTATTTAAAAATCATGAAAGCAATGGAATGAAGGATGAAGGAGCAGATCTATTCTCTGCTCAATACAGTATCATCCTTGAGAAGGGGACATTGAGAAGACATTGACATATAAGTTGATGATAAAAAATTGGACTTTTACATATTTGGGAGGTGAGGCCGAGGTGTAAATCATGATCAGTGATACTGCTCTGGAGCAAGTAACAGGATATATTCTAGAGGAGCATGTAAGGAAAAGGAGCATAATCTATTTCTAAAGTTAATTTAGTGTTCTTTCAGGTGTCATACTGAATGTAACCTGTTTATCCATAGACTCAGAGTATAAGCAGTTGCCATGTGAAATTATAGTTTTACGTSGTTTATAACAGGCATTTGCATCTTAAACTCTCCTCATTTTTTGCAGCTCTCAATTGCATCCAGATTTCTAGATATGCGATCTTCTGTATGTGTTAGAAATTATTTCTTTGCCATCTTTTCTATGCCTAAAATCAGTTTGTCCAATTCCCAAGGACCTGGATTAGGACCAAAAGTAAGTTTTTATTGCTTTTGGGGTCCTGTGCCAGCCTGTGCCTGCATTTTTATGTGTCCTGCTCTGTATTTCCACCTCTCCAGGCCTCTGATATCACACCAAGACTCTACTAAGACTCTTAATAACATCGTTTTAGTGGTCATAAAAATCCCATTCTGCACAGAGTAATTATTTCTGTTATCGACATAAAACTATGGCTGTCCAATGTAGAGACAAACACAACTGAAACAAATTAGCCATGGACACCTGATCAGTCAGAGGCATTGCAGCCACAGCTCAGCCAGGGCAGACCAAGCTGTGAGCAGGTCAGAAGTTCAGACAGAGCCAGCCTGACAAGTCTTGAGTYCTTGCAAACTCAGTGCAGAGCCCATGTGCTGTGTAACCCACAATGACAGTGTCTGTGACGGGGCTTGGGGCAGCGGTACAGCCATAGCGGGTGGCACTGAGTGCGTGTTTGGGGCAGCTCAGCCTCTGAATTCCTACAGAATGAGCTGGAAAGGTGATAACTTTCTGCTGCATGTCATTGTGGGAGACATAAAAACKCCTACAACTGTTTTAACCTTTAGGAGTAAACACAACAGATGAAATGTGGATTATTCCTATTGAAGTGTAATCATCTGSCTGCTCACCAAAGTTATTATCTTAGTCCTAGGAAACCAGGTGTTCCTAGGAATTTGCAAATGGTGAGATTTTATTTAATCTTATATTAGAAATCTCTGCACCTACTTTTCAGCTAGTCAACATAGACTCCAGGCTGAAAAAAAAGAGACACTTTCAGTGCTACTCATTTCATCTCTGGATTCATTGTGAATGTAAAAGGCAAATTGGTGAACTTGGTTCTCTGTACTGCCACAAAAGGAGGCAACTAGCTCAGATAAAGACCACAGATGTCTAATTTCGAGCGGGATTAATAATTCCCAAAGCATCCACTTTAAATGTATTCCAGAATTCCTACATTGTTCTGAGCTTTGTATTGTGAAATAAAAGACGCTTGCATAAAATTAAGAGAGGGCAACAGAAAATTTCAGAACTCACAGTTCTCCATTKCTGCCCTGTTCAGTCCAAGAAAATTTATTGTGTGTATTTTCAGTCCTTCCCTCTGCAGCAAAGATGTGGATGTATTACCAAAGGTGTGTATGGGTTAAATTTACAATATCAACTGAAGCAAAAAAGTAGTCAAATACAGAAGCACAGATTCTCAGTGGGAATAATGGTGTGGGATAAATAATTACACCTCATATTTCTGAGTTCCCGAGGACTAAGCATCCTATAATAAAAGATGCATGGAGCCAAAATGATTTAGCACAATTACATACAGAGCCAAAATCCCAAGAAAAATAATCAAAGCAAAGGATAGCTGGAAAGCCTAGAGGGTTCACAGCTGCAACTCAGCAAGCCCAGGAACTGGCTAAATCCAGACCTCATATATCAGTGAAAGAAGGCCAGTAGGACAATGTGTCCTGTCTGTGACAGCCCTTTGTGGGAAACTTATGGCAAAGCCTCWCTTTTCATAGATTTATAAAGCTCAGGCCAGAAAAGATCATCTAGTCTGATATCCTATATATCACAGGACATAAAATTTCTTCCAGTTAGCTCTGGGTTGAGCCCAATASCTTAGGTCAGCCAAATGCATTTGAGTCTTCAGAATGTTAAATGATATTGTGCCAAAGAAAGATACTCAGTAGCTTGCTGATACTTAGAATTATTTAATAATAAAGTGTGGATCAAACAACATTGCATATGATTATAATTGATTTTGCAGCTCCATGAGCTTTGAAGAGTCTTGCTTTTATTGTGTAGACTTAAAGTCAGCTGCATGGCTTTATTTCAAGGTTTAAATAGCTCATTTTCATCATACAGTTACTTCTGTCTCCCAGCAAAACATGCCCCACATTCTATCAAAATCAGAAAATATTCTCTGGGATCCCTTGGAGAGATAGGTCTCAGTTTTGTGCTCTTGCACAGAAGACCTGGGTAGAACAGAAATTTCACACAAGCTTCTTCTGTCTCTTTTCTTTTTTCTTTTTTTCTTTTTTCTTTTCTTTTTTCTTTTCTTTT